>NW_020291678.1:0-132990 GCF_003184785.1 Aspergillus japonicus CBS 114.51
GGAGGAGGAGGAGGAGGAGGAGGAGGAGGCAGTTCAGGGAGTGGTCGGATCGTAGTCGGCCGTCCGCAGCGTCACGGCGGTGCTTGGTAGTAGGTTCGTCGGTCGTTTCGTCGAGCGCAGTAGGGGGAGACTCGAGTATCGTACCCTGGGAAATTGGCCAGTCGCGTCGGCTTTCCGAAGTCGTATATCACCAGTGAGAGTGAGATTGAGGAAAGGGGGAGGGGGTATCAAAACAGAACGTGTAGTGTAAAAGAGGAGGAAGGGAAACGAGAGATTGAGAGAACGGAGGAGGAAGAGGAAGAGGAAGAGGAGGAGACAGCGTGGGGATCGCAGACTGGATGAATGGATGAATGGATGGATGGCGAGGCGGTCGGTCGGGGAAGATCAGAAGAACCGCGTATGACTGACCCTCGCAATTATCCGAATCACAATGACTGAATTAATTACATAGCAGTTGTGGGATGAAGAGAAGAGGAGGAGGTGTAAGCAAAACAGCGTTCATGAGGGTAAATGGCGGGGGGGGCGTTGTGGGAATTATTGATTGATTGAATTCATTATGGGGGAGAGGCGATGGACGATGGATTGATTGTATGGATGGATATCGAGTATGTCCGACTTATGCTCTGAACTCGAGAACGATCGAGGTCAAGCTCCTTGAAATTGGAGAAATCAGGTCTAGTTATCCCCATTCCAATTGATCACAGTGCTACTGACTATAGAAGTTGCTACCATACCTACGTTTCGAAGACCAAGGCAATAATGGACGGTTGGAGGATTGTTTGATAAAAAGTAACGTCCATCATATTCCCTAGCAACATCATCATCATCATCATTAATGTATTGCCGCACGAGCACCAGGCGAATGGAACGAACGGTCGGTTATGACACGCACACCCTCTCCTCTTGCTCTCCCTCAATTTCCAGTCTTTCCAGTCCGTCTGTTGCGTAGGTTTCGATAATACTTTAATCTCGTGTGGTCTTCCCTCCCCCTTGCGAAACTGCCTGTCTTATAATTTCTCGGATTTCTCCCCTTTATCCCCCAGAAAGAATGACTGAATGACAATGAGCAGAGCCGATCAAATAATTAATAGTAACCTCCGGTCGTCATCTTCTGATCGGAGACTGGGTTCACCAGCCTGTCGATCCGCTGGGTTCCTCCCCAATCAGCCCCAGAGGCGAAAAGAGCAAAAGCCCACTAAACGGTTTAGTGAGAGAGGAGGAAAGTAAGTTAACGAGGCGAAGTCTAGGCTTATTCTTACCCGATCCACTGGACGGTTGCATACAATAGGGCCATAAAGAAAGGAAGGGTTATTGCTACCGTAAAACGATGAGTGTAGATAATCGGAAGAAGCAACTCAAGTGATTCGATGGTTACATGCACGAATACCGTGTATAAACTGCGATCATAGTGGAGATCACCCTTTCTTGTTTTGTATTTTGTAATTTTTTGTTTTGGCACATGGACAATAGTTCTCCGGGCTGTCTGTGTGTTCTGTCTCCCTATAACCATCTTTCTACGGAGTTATGCAGTGGCAAGACACCGGCCAGTCAGCATCTGCACTCTCGGCACGTTTGGCTGTCCGGAGTAGTCCTTACTTTGCCTGTCCCTGCACATTCACCACTGCACATTAGTTACTGTGCAGTGTGCACTGTACTGTACAGTTCTCTCTGTGTGTGCTCCATGCAAACTGCCCTGCTGCATTTGTGCCTTTGATCTCACATCACGAACCCCGAACACACTCCCAGCTAAACCAACTCACCACCGAGTCGAACCTCGATTCCCATCACAAAACCAGCCCCTCCCAAAACCCGAGCCCACGTTCCCACCGCAACGGGGCAACGCAACCCCTTCAAGCCAGCCTAGATAAGTAGGGTGTGCACAGCTGAGCCTCCGAGGCAAGATCATCCATCCATCCCCATCTCGGTGCTAATCTCCGCTGCCAGGTGCGCTGCAGCAGCGCAATTCGGGGCCATCGGGAACCGCGGAGCCAGATCGGAGCCAATTTCCCCCTCCTTCCTTCACGATTGTGCTGGCCTAATTTCGATTTTGCCCGTTGCCCGTAAACTAAAATCCTTACTCAGAGGTAAAATTGTGATTCATTATTTATGTATGCCACACGCTGAACTACACAACGTCCCTGCGTCCCTCTGACATCATCATCCGAAGTTCTTCCTGGAGGCGGTGGGGAAAGCAACGGTGAGGGTTTGCGTGTTACTCGACCCGACTTTTCTTTTGCGCTGTGGCCCTTTACTAGAACTCGCACTGCTACGTAGACGTGGATGCTTCATTTTCTGTTGAAATCTCGCTAGGTACTCGATGCAGCGCGAGTGAGAGTGGTTTAGGGTTGGTGGGCTGGGCTGCGTTGCGAGGGAGCTTGAATGTAGGCTGAACTTCTCTTTAGTATACTTCTGAGTAGGATGCCGGATCACCTGGTACAGCAGGCAGGGTTCATTGATTGGAAGGAAGGGCCGAGGTAGGTATCTACCATAATATACCGAAACAAGAGCGCTGAGCTACAAACGAATAATTTACCACCCTAAGAATGGTGAGGCGTTCCAACGGCCATTGTTGGATTTGCCCCACGGGAATCTCGGAGTCGGAGTAGCATGGGGTGCAGGGGCTTTGGAGCCCAGCCCTAACCGGCTCAGAAAACTCCCCGAGCCTTGCGCCTCGGTGCCTCAGGTACTCCACCCATGATACTCATTATACACACGACCTCGAAGTTCCGTGCTATGATCCGTGATCACACGAAAGTGAAGTACCGGACTACGAAGGCTATGCAATAAACTCATGACACACAGGATGTGTGCTTTCATCTTTTCTGTCATTCGGGGTTTCATCAGCAACATCATCATCCCCCGTCCCCTCATTCCTTGGCTCATTCCCCAGAAGCTAGTAGGTCATATTTTAACACAGCAGATCAGCGTCGTCCCAATCAGATTAGAAGAAAATGGGTAATAAGAGTTGTCACGAGAACATGAAATGCAAGAACGAGAGACGGAGAAAAGACGCTACATGCATCAAAGGGAAGGAAACTTCATTGGCAACACCACCGATTTCAGCTACTTTGCCAAATAAACCACGATCCTGCGCAGTGACAAAGAAATCCCCTCAGTCTGCTCGATCCTCCTTCACGTCCTTCGAGTAAGCTTTCTGCACATGGCGAGGGCCACGCCCATCGAGCTCGAGCATGAACACAATGTCCCGAACCTGGATCCCGGCGCCCTTCGCCTTGTCCTCCCGCCAGCTCCCTAGTCGTTTCGCAGGGGCCGGCGCTGGTTCACCCGAGCGGCCGGACTTTTCGTTGCCGGCGGTAGGCGTGGCCGTGCTAACACGGGATGGCGTGGAAAACCCACTGCCTGCCGCCGATCCACGATTCAACCAGGAATATGACTTCTTCGCCCCGAACATGCGCCCAGAAAGCATGCTGTTGGTTGCCATCCGTGCCGTCTCCACAGATTGCTGGTGTTGCTGAGCTTCGCTGGCTTTCGCGTCCATCAACTTCTTGGCTTCTTTCTTGGTGAGCCCCTTCTTGTCGATACTGGGTGCCTTCTCTCCAATAGGTGTTGAGGCTCCAGAGCCAGGGATATCTACACTCTCTGCTCGACTGGCTACGCCGTCGCCAAGGATGGCACTCGCGCTGCGTTTCGCCCGCTTCGTCGCCCGAGCGTCTTCACTAGAGTTGTCCTTCTCCGCGATGATGCGGTATTTTTCAAGTAGAGATCTCGTGCCTTGCTGATCCGCAGCTGGATTGGGACCTGATACTGTTAGTGACTTTGAGTCAGTAGCGATGGATAGTCAGACATACGTTTGGCTGGCGTGCTGGGATTCTCCGCACTACCATGCGTCACACTAGCCGCAGAGGCCACATCTTTCCAGTCAGCAGGAACCACGCCGTGGGAATGTGCGCGGCGACTTCTCGCCAGTGTAGAAGAATAATCCACAACTGAGCGCAGGCGCTCCTCACAGGCAATCGACATGAGGCTCAGAATATCAAGCAAGGGAGCGCCAGTTTGATTTAGAATCGTCTGTCCTGAACGGATGATAGACGACCCATCCGGTCCTGTCACTTCAATCGGCTGCTGGCGACCGGGGACGGGGTGATATAAACCCTCCGCGGGGATGCGAACGCCCAACTCAAATCCTCGTTTCTGCAACTTCTGCTCCAAAACCTTGGTCAAAAGAAATGAGTGCTGCAGGTGGTACTGCGCACGTCTTGCCGCTTCACTATCCTCTCGTGTTGGTTCATTGGGGTCTTTGAAAGGAGCGGGCGGCTGTGAGGCTGGCTCTGTGTAAAACGAGTCTTGAGTCGTAGGTGGCTTGTAATGTGAATTGTCACCGAAACTCGGAGTGGAAGGGGCAGTGCCAGTGGTCGATGGTTGAGAGGAAAATGAGGTATTGACTGTGGTAGGTGGGGGTGGTGGCTGATGGTGAAGCTGTTGCGGGGCGGGAGGTTGTTGAGGTCGGGGAGGTTGTTGCGCTTGAACACCAGGTCCGGAGTAGCTGCTGGTCAGATAGGCCTCCTCCTCGCGCACATCGATTCCGGATGACGCCAACACGTCAGTCAACTCAGCAGCGTCCGTGGCTTTCTCAACCGGTCTTGACGGAGGTCCCATCGTGCCTGAAGGAAGAGGAGGAGGAGGAGGAGGAGGAGGAGCGGGGGATGATGGAGGCGCGACACCGTTTAGATTATTGGCATTGTATGGCGCAGACTGGCTCGGTGGTAGTTGCAGAGTACCGAAACTGGGAGAGGCGTACGGTGACTGCGATTGTGGTAGAGGGGAAAGGCGCTGTCGCTTCGGAGGAGGAATACCACCATTCGGAATCGGCGACGGAGCTCCTGGAGACGGTGAGGTTCCTGGGGGCGAGAAGGACGGGGCATAGTGTTGCCCCTGGGGTGGTGGTGGTTGCGCCATGGTGAATTAATCTGCGACAGTCGATGGATTTACTTTCCGAATCAGATCGAACTCAGTCACGTCTATTGGAGATGCGTCGCGTATGTGTCGAGAGTCCGAGCGGAGTGCTGATAACCGCCACCGCCACCAACCGTAACCATTTCACGACATCGAAGTAAAATTCAATGCATACACAGAATCAGAGCAGGGATATCGTGGTAGGTATTGAGGGTATGCGCAGTGAATGGAGGGACGGGGAAAGCCAACGATGATGCTTTTCGAAATCGGGAAGGGGAGCTTCTGCGGACGAGGTTTGCTTCCCAACCCGATGCGGCGGGAAGGCCCGTCACGTGGCGCTAAAGGCCGCGCTGCCCGCGCTTAACTCATTAGTCACTCCTTAGTCACCACGGCCAGGCCGTTCCAAGCCGCCGACCGCGTCTTTTTCCCTTCCAGCTTGAACTATCCTTCTGTCGCGCCATAACACCCTTTCTTATCGGGAAATGGGCCAGGGTTAATCTGGGACTTTGAGACATTGGAACTCTGTGAAGATTACCATCACAAGTCACCTTTTTCAAGCCACACCCGGCCAGTACTGATCTGTTTCAAGCGCCTCTTTCAGCGCCTGCCATGGCCTGTGGTTCCAGCGCTGACTGACCGATTGACTGACTCCATTTAAACAAAGGCAAGCCAGCCAGCCAACTGTTGGAGCTGGACTGTTGCTCAACGTCAACAACGCAACAATTGATAATCGCATTGCGCATAGTTACACTAATCTGAAACCTGCCATTTTGATCGTCTAGCAGGCTGAGGTGCGCATCATGGCCACTAAACGCAAGGCAGCGGCGTTGAACGCCGCTATCGATGATGAGCCGGTCGACCCCGCCGACGAGCTGGCGTTTCACTGTCTGGGAGGCGGCAATGAAGTCGGACGATCCTGTCATATTATTCAATACAAGGGAAAGACTGTCATGGTGGGTGACAAGCAAAGTCCTATGTCTTGCTCTGGCGCCGTGCTGACTTGCCAACTTCAATAGTTCGATGCAGGTATGCATCCTGGAAAGGAGGGCTTCTCGGCTCTTCCTTTCTTTGACGAGTTCGACTTGAGTACGGTAGACATTCTACTCATCAGCCAGTATGTGGGATAGCCTCTCCTTTGTGTTTCGCCGTTTCTGCCACACCGTCCGTCGTAAGACGAGCTCATTAGCGCCCGTGTGCTACACCGTGTATAGACCTATGCACCCCGGGGTATATCTGGCAATAGCTTCTATTATCGCCTCGATCCCCGCTCATGTATATGAGACTCCAATAAAAATGATGTTATCTTCCATGCTGTGTCCTTGTATAATGCGTCGCGAGCAATGTCGTCTGCCACAATCGTGCCAGTGCCTCACCGGAATGTCCGCTGATACATGCTCCTCCTCTTCCTAGTTTCCACGTCGACCATTCATCGGCATTACCATACGTACTCAGCAAGACGAACTTCAAAGGTCGTGTGTTCATGACACATGCTACCAAGGCCATTTACAAATGGCTCATTCAGGATAATGTGCGAGTGAGCAACACGTCGTCCTCGTCGGACCAACGCACTACCCTGTACACCGAGCATGATCACCACACCACATTTGATCAAATTGAGCTCATTGATTTCCACACGACCCACACTGTTAACGGCATTCGCTTTACTCCCTACCCGGCCGGTCATGTCCTCGGCGCTGCCATGTTCCTGGTCTCCATTGCCGACTTGAACATTCTTTTCACAGGCGACTATTCCCGCGAAGAAGACCGTCATCTGATCCCGGCGGAGGTTCCCAAGGGCATCAAGATCGACGTGCTCATCACTGAATCCACATTCGGTATCTCGTCTACCCCGCCCCGTCTGGAGCGTGAGGCCGCCTTGATGAAGTCGGTCACCGGTGTATTGAATCGTGGTGGCAGGGTCTTGATGCCGGTATTTGCTCTCGGTCGCGCCCAAGAAATTCTACTCATCTTGGATGAATACTGGGACACACACCCCGAGCTGCAGAGGATCCCTATCTACTACATCGGAAATACAGCCCGAAGATGTATGAACGTGTATCAGACATATATACATTCAATGAACGATAACATTAAGCGGCTCCACCGTCAGCGTATGGCGGAGGCGGAGGCGCGGGGGGACAACGCATTGAGTGTAGGACCCTGGGATTTCAAGTTCGTCCGCAGTCTGCGCAGCTTGGAGCGCTTTGATGATGTAGGAGGCTGTGTCATGCTGGCTTCGCCGGGTATGCTCCAGACGGGAACCAGTCGAGAACTGCTGGAGCGATGGGCCCCCAACGAACGCAACGGCGTTGTTATGACCGGTTACAGTGTGGAAGGCACGATGGCCAAACAAATCTTGAATGAGCCAGAACAGATTCCTGCGGTGATGTCTAGAGCAGCTTCAGGGATGGTGAGGCGAAACGGCGACGAGGAGCAGAAGGTCATGATTCCCCGACGGTGTACTGTGGATGAGATCAGTTTTGCAGCCCATGTGGACGGTGTTCAGAACCGGAATTTCATTGAGGAAATCTCCGCACCTGTTGTGGTATGTATATGTCCGAGCCCGATTGTGACACCACACTGACTGACCTGTTTAGATCCTGGTCCACGGCGAGAAACATCAGATGATGCGTCTCAAGTCCAAATTGCTCAGCCTGAACGCCGAAAAGACCGTCAAAGTGAAGGTCTACACCCCGGCCAACTGCGATGAGGTCCGCATTCCTTTCAAGAAGGACAAGATCGCAAAGGTTGTTGGTAAACTGGCCCAAGTGGCACCTCCGACCAACGAGGACGACGGTCACTTGATGACTGGAGTTCTTGTCGAGAACGGCTTCGACTTGTCGTTGATGGCTCCTGACGACCTTAGGGAGTACGCCGGTCTGACTACAACCACCATCGTATGCAAGCAGCATCTCACGCTGAGCTCTGCAAGCATAGACTTGATCAAGTGGGCACTCGAGGGAACTTTTGGCGCCATTGAGGAGGTGGGCACCCCACAAAAGGAGATCAAGAAGGAAAGCGGAGACGGCACTTCAGATATGGAAGCGAGCCAGGTCAAAGAAGAGGTTGCAGATGAAGAAATCCCCATGGAGGACACGCAAACGTACCTTGTCATGGGCTGTGTGCTACTTCGCTACCACTCTCGCACCCGTGAGCTTGAGCTCGAGTGGGAGGGTAACATTATGAACGACGGAGTCGCGGACGCCGTTATGGCTGTGCTTCTCACGGTGGAAAGCAGCCCTGCATCTGTGAAACGTATGTTGGTATCCGGGCATAGTTGCAATGTATATGGCTAACCCGTTTTGCAGAATCCGCGAAGCAAAACCACCACCATCATCACCACTACGATGACGTTGACGAGTTGCCCAATCCCCACTCTAACCTAGGACCGGAAGAGCGATTCCGACGCCTGCTCATGATGCTTCAAGCGCAATTTGGGTCTGAAATCGTGGCCATCGAGCGTCCACGACTCCCTCCTAACCGGCTCACAAACGGCGCAGCGAAGCCTGAGATCAAAAGCGAGGCTGGCGACCAAACACCCATTAAGCAAGAGTATGAAGAAGAGGATGACGAAGACGAAACGATGGAGGAGCTGGAAGCGGCCGAGATGGCTCGTCTCGAGGCGCTGGGTATCCCCTTCCCGGGACTCGAGATCAAGGTCGACAAGCACGTTGCGCGGGTCTGGCTGGAGACTCTTGAGGTGGAGTGTGCGAACGCAGTGCTGAGGGACCGGATTCGGGTGGTCATTGAACGGGCCGTCGAAACGGTGGCGAGTATGTGGCAGGAGGGCCCGGCGCCTGCCATTATCGCCAACGGAGATACCAAGGAGGATAGCTCGATGTCCAAGGCTGCGGCCATCGAGGCCAAGGCATAGATACTTGCAGTTTGGTGTCCTGTACTTGTAATTCTTGATTAGGTCTGGGCCAAGCTGTGCCTGGGCGTATATGTCTTAGCGAGAATGATGATTCAGAAACTGTTTCCATTGGAAGCAACTCTTGCTTGTGTAGCCTAGCCAATTTCAATTGCATACAGTAGTGAAAATAGGCCACTTATTAAAGCATCCAGGACTAAACCCTTCCCCCATGTACTTCCCGTCACCAACACACTCTCATTCCTACCTGTCCATCATTCCGACCTTGAGCCTCCTAAAAACCGCCTCAACCACCTCGCCCGTCTTCCGAACAATCAAATCCACCTCCTCCTGGGTGACATTATACGGCGGCGCCAACAACACATGATCCCCTCGCACCCCATCCACCGTCCCATTGCCGGCATACAACGAGATACCAAGCCGAGGATCCATCCCCATCTCCTGCACCAACCCGGCCACCTTCACCTCCGGACTAAACGGCTCCTTTGTCGCTTTATCCCTGACAAACTCAATCTACACCACCGAGCATGAAAAATCCGCGTCAGCCATCGTCCCATTGCTCCAATGTATACCGCAAACACAACAAGAACAGGCAAAAGGAAAAACTCACCCCCCAAAACAACCCCCTCCCCCTGACCTCCCCAACATGCGGATGCGTCCCCAAGCGCTCCGTCAACTTCTCCCCGAGGTACGTCCCCATCCGCCGCACATTCTCGAGCACGTTATCCCGTTGGATGATCTTCTGCACCGCCAGCGCGGCCGCGCACCCCACCGGATGGCCCTGGTAGGTCTGGCCGTGCCGAAACACCCCCGTGCCGGCGTCGAGCACGTTTACGATCTTCTCGTGGATGAGCAGCCCCGACACCGGCGCGTACCCGCCGCCCAGTCCCTTGCCGATGGCCTGGAGGTCCGGGACCACGCCTTCGGGCTCCCAGGCGTGCAGCGTGCCGCAGCGGCCCATGCCGCTCATCACTTCGTCGAGGATGAGCAGGGCGCCGTGTTTGTGGACGATGCGTTGGATGGCGGGGAGGTAGTCGGGGAGTGGGGGGAGGGCGGCTAGGCTCTATGTTTTTGGGGTGGTGGGGGTTAGAGGTGTTTGTGAGGGGGTGGGGTTATGGCTTTGGAAGGGAAAGATAGATGTAACACGTACAGCTCCGACGACTGTCTCCATGACGATTGCGCAGACGTTCTCGGGTCCGACGCGCTGGAATTCGGCGTCGAGTTCGGCGGCGAGCCGGGCGACGTAGTCGGCGTCGGACTCGTTGGCGTTCTTGCCGCGGTACGGGTAGCAGGGGGAGACGTGGGAGGTGTTGGTCGATAGGAGAGGCTCGAAGGGCTGGCGCCGGGTGGTGTGGCCGCCGACGGAGAGGGCGCCCAGCGTCACGCCGTGGTAGGAAGGTTTGCGGGCGATGAAGCGTGTGCGTTGGGGTTGCGGGGTAGGGAGCTCGAGGAAGTATTGGCGCGCGAGCTTGAGGGCTGCTTCGACTGCTTCGGAGCCTGGGTGGTGCTGATGCTTAGTACTTTACGAGTGGTGTATGTACATGTGGGTGAGAGATTGAGGAAGAAGGGGAAAGGGAGGGGAGGGCTCATACCGGAGCTCACGATGAATGCTTTCGATAGCTGACCTCCGGTCGACTTAGTCAGGAACCGACCGAGCTCCTCGGATGCTTCCGTGCTGAAGAAGGCTGAGTGGCAGTAGGAGAGCTGATTCATTTGGTTGGTGATGGCCTGCTGGATTTCCTCGTGGCCGTGGCCGAGACACGCGACGGCTGCACCGCCGGTAGAGTCGAGGAATTTGGTCCCATCTTCGAGGTAGATGTAGCAGCCTTTTCCACCGATGGCCTTCTTGGGTATGTGCTGAGTGTCTCGGTGGAGAACGGCGCTCTGAATAGATGGCTCTGGCTTGGCGTTAGTATTCCAAGGTTGCTTGGGGCTAGGTATAGTGGTGCAAGTATAGGTTCAGGATGTATAGTGCGCTGATGCTGTACAGTACCTGGTTTCGTCATGATTGAGCAAATCTGTGATCGAGGTATCTGTGTATCGATCGCTGTAGTAAGTGTATGAGCCAGAGCAGCTGTGTGTTCATGTTTTTTGGCGGGGACATTGCTCGTATTTATGTGTGAGAGTTGAGAACATTCACCTTTGTTCTGGCTGTACCTCAGGTGTGGGGAGAGAGCGGGGGTGAAATCGGCAAGCCGATCCCATCTGGAGAAGCCGAGGATGTGGTTGGCTCCCCCCGCCGACGGGGCCGATCTCCGGGGTTGACTTACAGTGACTCAGTGATAACTTGATAATTCATAAAACTTCCATATCTGAGTGATTGAAGATAAGTCGTAGATAAGTATATGAGAGCTAGAGAGGTTACTCTAGAGATAGGGTCATAAGAAGCGATCAATGATCGGCAATGGACCATCTCGTACAGTACATAGCATCCAACTAGGGTAGCGAAGCAGTCCTAGCAATGTACCGGCAACAGCGGATGTCCATTTGAGTTCTGATTCCAACTATAGCTCTATGCTACAGATACTCGTCTTGACATTGTAGGAATTTAGGGAACTTAGCAGCATCAAGGTGGTCCGATCTACCTCAATGATGACACAGATGAGGTGCGATTCGGTAAGAAACCATAATGGCGAAAATTATTACTCTAATGAGGGTCTTTAAGCGCTTTCGTATATATACTAGAATCACGTGAGAGCAGCCTGAGAGCATACCGGCTTGTCAGTTCCTATTGGAATGGACAGTATATGCGCGAAATTGTACTCGGAGGCTCGGAGCATTTCCAACCTGTAGCTCCCACGAGCTGTGCTGTAACTTAGCTGTGGCGGGCGGTGGAAGAGCGAGTGTCCCGCTCCGCACCAGTTGGCCGGCCGGCCACTAAAACTTCCCTTCCGCACAGAAAGGCCAGCCAGCCAAACGGACCTCTTCTCCACCTCAAACAAAGCTCCCTCCCACATCTCCAAGTTCCCCGTCGTCCTCCCCTATACGACCTGATATCCAACCCACATCCAAATTCACCGGAGCAATACACAAAACCTTTCAACATGTCGCGAGCAGCCCGAGTCGAGGAGGTGTACGACTCCGACCCCGAGGAAGTTGCGCCCTCCGCCAGCTTCGCCAACGACTCCATCATTTCTCCTGCTGTCGTCCCCACCACGTCCTCTATGCCCACAAGGCCTCCCCCGGAGCCCACGCGCGAGATTCCTAAACACTACCAATGCTTGTACCCCATATACTTCGACAAGTCCCGGTCCCGCGCCGAGGGCCGCAAGGTCGGCGCTGAGCTGGCCGTCGAGAACCCATTGGCTCGAGACATCGTCGATGCAGTGCAGATGATGGGGCTGACCGTAGGCTTCGAGCCGGAGAAGTTGCATCCCAAGGACTGGGCCAACCCTGGTCGCGTGCGCGTGATGCTGAAGGACGAGAGTGGCCAATTGGTCAACCCGAAGATCAAGAACAGTATGCCAAATTCTTACACCATCCTTATTGCTGGACCACCAGTCGACGAGCGTTGGCGCTAATACTTCTTCGTTTAGAACACCATCTATACATCCTCGTGGCGCAGTACCTCAAAGCTCACCCCACCACCGAAGAATCGCCCTACCGGTTGAGAATCAGAGGCCTTCCGGTGCCCGAGAAACTCCCCGGCGCTCCCCCCGCTCCCCGCGGCTGGAAGATCGGAAAGATTCTCCCCATTCACTCCCCTGCCTACAGCGGTGGCGGTGTCAGCGACAACCCGCTCAAGGACGCCATGGCTGAGATGCAGAACATGCAGGGCATGCCCGGTATGCCCGAGATACCCGGAATGGCGGATCTGGCGAACATGATGGGCGGCTTAGGAGGTCTGGGCGGCTTGGGTGGCGGCAGCCCTGCTGCTCCCAGCGGCAGTGAAAAGAAGAAGAAGGACAAGAAGAAGGGCAAGGCTTAGGTTAGGGTGTCTGATCTACGCCACCCTTGTGGTGTGTTCACGTAGTATATATGCTTTGGGTTGCATGGGCATGGGCGAAAGGCGTTTTGTTGCTTGCAGATATAAAGAGCATCATTGCTGTTCTCATGATACCAAGTTGATATTGGAGCCATCATTCCTTTTGGTTTGTGTCGTAGGATAGAACACCCATGCGGCGAGGGCATTTGCTGTTTTCTCAATGTAGATATAAGACCTGCCTTTTACAAGAGTGCGCCAGCATCCAATCGTCCTCATTCTCGCATCTATCTTCCGACCTACAGGGAACTATTTTTTAAACAGGTTCTGAAGCTGGTGACGGTGTGTAGCTGGCTTGGGTATGAGGCGGCTGTCATTGGCCGAGATGACGGCGATTGCCGATAACGCTCTTCTTACCCCGGATGCCATCAATAATCATAATCACTCCTAATCGAAGCCCCGCCGACTGGAAATTATTCTTTCATAATTCCACCATCTCGATTTCCACACCCGCTGCGCGAAAGTCATTGCATTACTCAGTCTTATCACGCTATTCACTCATGGACTGAAGAGACTTAGCCCAAGCGCAGCAGCCTCCCCCATGAATCACCCCTCGTGCGCCGTCAATGGATCACAGCACCCCGCCACTGCGACCGAGGGACCATGAACACCAGCTCACCTCCCAGCAACCCCTCCAACCCAGGGCAAGCCAATCCCAGCGCTAAATCTCCGCGACGCTATGGCAACTACGATGCCACACCTGCCTCTGCCTCCTCTTCCTCCTCCGCTGCGCCGCGGGCCGGGAAAACGGGAGGTCGTCAGATCACGCGCAACCGCGCCAGCTACAGCTGTCATACCTGTCGGAGACGGAAGGTGAAATGCGACAAGGTATGTCTATTCCCTACATTACAAACTCTGCTATTCGCGCAAGTCGTCCTGAAGTTGACTCCATCCGCCTTGCGAATCCCCAGGTCCATCCAATCTGCGGTAACTGCCAAAAGAACGAAACCGAATGTATCTACGATGTCTCCGCGCAGAAAGACGCGGAGGCGCACAATGCGCAAGCCAAGGACGGACAAGGCGTCAAGCGACGGAGGGAGTCGTCGCAACAGCTGGACGACGACATGGATGAGCTCCAATCCATCTACGGCCATTTGAAGCGGTCCGGCTCGGCGGAGCAGAGGCTCGGGTCGCAAGGGATCGAAGCGCGGTTGGATAAGCTTACTTCCATGATCGAGCGGCTCAGCAAAACCAACAGTCAGGCATTGGATCCGTCGGAGAAGCGGCTGCTGTTGCAAAGTGCGGGCTCGGACTCATCAAAGAGGGAGCCTCGCGTGGCCAGCGCGGCGGCTGCGTCGAAGGCTGCGTCGAAGGCTGCGTCGAAGGCTTCCGATACAGCGCGCTCGGATAGCCCGCGTCGCGTGGCGGATTCGAGTGGGGATGAGTTCCCGATCCCTGCCGGCCATGCTACGGATTTGGTCGATCCGGTGGGGAGTCTGAATCTGGGTCATCTGAGTTTGGAGGATGGAGGTCGATCGAGGTAGGTTTCCTGGTGTGGAAGGGAAGTGGCTGTGTGGCTTATCGTGATGCAGATATGTGGGAACCACGTATTGGGCTTATATTTCACATGAGGTACGATTTGAATTCATCGACTACTGTTGCAGTATTTGCTGCTAACGGGAGTGCAGATCAACGAGCTCAATCAACTACTTAGGGTCCAGCACCGCTCGCATAATGAGCGGAACTCCCAGGACACTTCTGCTGAAGATACTACTACGGAACCTATGGAAGCGACACCTAGCCGCCAATGGAAGCCAATGCCAGATGTGTCTGGTGCGCTTGTGACCGATCAGGCTTCCCGGGGAGAAAGGTTCCAGAAATCTGTGCTGTTTCCATCGGGTGAATCACCTTCGGTCAAGGAAAAGGTGGTTGAGCCTGAAATGCTTGAGAACATGCCAACAAAGCGACAAAGTCACATCCTGTACAAAGGATTCATGTCTGGAGTTCACGCCATCACTCCGGTGATCCACCCACCGACCATACACAAACTCTACTACTCATTCTGGGACTGGTATGACTCCAGCAGCTATTCAGGCGACCCTTGCCCAGACCCGTCGTTCATCCCGTTGCTTTATGCCATCTGGTATGGTGGATCCGTTACGATATCACTACGAACCATCAAGGCTGAATTCAATGTGTCGTCCCGATCAACGCTCTCCAAGGCATACAACGATGAAGTGACAAGATGGTTGACCAAAATCTCTTTCCCTCGAAGTCCGTCTCTGCAAGGCCTGGCTGCATATCTCTTAGTTCAGACGATACTCGCGAAAGAAGAAGAGCCTCTAACGAGCAGTCTGTTCGTCAGTCTCGCCATGAGGGTAGCTCAAACCATGGGGTTGCATCGAGATCCTGCGAAATTCGGCATTGACCCCTGTGAAGCAGAGTATCGTCGTCGCATATGGTGGCATATCGTCCATATGGACGGTGTGGTTGCCATGTCCAGTGGGTTGCCCCCATTGGTCAGTGACGAGAACTACTGGGATGTTCGCGACAGTAGCGAGGTGAAAGATACCTTGCTCGGTACCCCAGAGGCTGAAAAGTACGACCGGCTAGTCATGACCGGCCTCAGGCTTCCTGACAACCCGGACGATCCAACCATTTGTGGCGGTCCCTCGATGGTCAACGTCTACTATCTGGCCGCACGGGGGAAGTATACGATGGCTCGTAAGTTTCAATCAACGCGAAACAGTGGCATAGGAAGTCTAATCTGTGCTCTACAGGTGCTGTTCGACGGATTTTGAAAATCCAGTTGGGTACCAGGCCCTTAACACGGCGGGATATGGAAGAGCTTAGGTCGATTCTGGTTGAGCTGCAGCAGAACTTGAACTCCATCGTCTCCCGTATACCAGAAGCCGATTTGGCCGATGTCTCTTCAGTTCCCTCGACTAGGTCTTGGTCTACCTCCTCGCTTGCTGAAAACCGCAGCAGCGACATTGAGCTTCCCGGAGAAGGGCCGAACGGCTGTCCTGAGCAATACCATTCTCCAGTCCTTGTGTCTTTCCACAAGTGGGCCAGGATTGTCCTCTCACTCTTCATTGACAAGGTATGTAAACTCACTTCAATCTCCTATAGCACACGTAATCTATGCTAACGGGTGCTAGGCATTCTGTGTCGCCTATCAACCTTTTCTAAAGAACGCAAAGAGCCGGATCTGGCCGGCTGCGAGACAAAGGTGCGTCCCACTTGATCCATATCTCTGGTAGTTACTGACTCGGGGTAGCGCTCTCCGCCATTGTCATGGTTTCATGGAGAAGTTTGTTTCTCTTGCAACCGACCCTGATTTCCAGCCATTCCAATGGAGCTGGCCCGGCAATCACCAGCCCATGCATGCCACCATGATCATGCTCATTGATCTTTACGAACGGCCCTACAGCGCTGAGGCGCCAAAATCACGGGCGTACATTGACAAAATCTTCTCCATGACAGGCCCGGATGGAGGAGTTGTTGGGGGTGAAGATGGCATCTCGACTCAACGACCCTTGAACGACGGTGGTCGCGAGGCCTGGGACATGATCCGCCGGCTGCGGCAGCAGGCCTGGCAGCGAGCTGGACTCGATCCTAGTCGACTATGGTCCGAACAGGCGCAGATCCAAGCGGGCGTGGCCGCCAGCGCCGATGACCATACATCTGCCCCTGGAGCAGATGCTGCATCTCGGCGACAACCCAGGGACTTCTCTAAGCTATTCCATAACATGACTCGATCTCACATCCGCCCCAACTCATCTCTCCGCTACCAACTCCCTTCTCCCACCCAGCAGCATCACCAACAGCAGCGAAGATCCCCTTCGCAATCAGCCAGCCCCCAAATGATGTCTCCTGACCCCCACCTCCGCCCCTCCTCCACATCCTCCTCCTCCCCCGTCGCCCAACAACAACAACCAAGCAGCGAACCGTCCCCCTCGTCACCCCTAACCCAACCCGGAGGCCCCTCGACCACGTCCTCCTCCGAGAACACGAACATGAACACAGCCCCCCTACTCCCGCCAGGCCTGAACCCAGGCTTCACCTTCAACCCACAATCCCTGCCGTCGGCACCACCTCCGGCGCTGCCCGCCTTCCTCGTCGATGTCGCCGCCGCCTCGCCCGCCACGCAGGCCATGACCGGGGTCCCCACCCCGCCCTCCATGGTGGATCCGAACCTAAACTTCGACTGGGACCAGTGGGACGCCGTCTTCGGGCAGCATCTGCCCGTCGCCGACGAGCTCATGGAGCTCGACCCGGTCACCGGGCTGGAGTTTGGGGATTTGGGTGTGCAGGGGAGTAGTAGTCCTGGTGCGGGTACGGGCGGAGAGATGTCCTCGCATCGGTCTCATTGGGCGGGTTATTGAATTCATACATAGTCGAAATGAAGTGATCTGAGCTCTCTTGCATTTGTTTACAAGGCGTAATAAATATACGCCATACGACATTGCGGGTTTAAACGGATGTCTGGTGATGTAGAGTGCGTGTTTGACTTTATTGAGTGTGGTTTTACTTCTTACTCGATAGATCCTATGTATACCCAGAAGACCATGTAATGCGGATCTGGATTGATGTCTGAAGAAATGGAGATAGGGGAAACTTTCAAAAAGGTTATGGAATTCATGAGGCGTGACTTTTGGTCTAAAAAGCAACAAACGGTGGTTTGCTGCTTTCAAACCAAGATTTTTCTTGATTCATGACAACATTCTTCGCACAACAAGGTTGAGGATTGGAGGATTGGAGCGGGACGTTCAAGTGGGGGTATAATTAATCTTTTTATTTTGAAAGGCTGACTTGTAATTCCCTTAGACCTTGACCTCGCGGAGACCGTGCTTCCAGAGGGTGGCGTAGGGGGTGACACCGTCATCACGGAAGTCAATGAGGACGTGCCTGGAGACAGATTAGCAGTTTTCCGGTGTGATTGTTTTGTTGAGGGGAACATACATAGCATCACCGTCCATGGACTGACCCATGAGGACATCGTAGTTGTCGTAGTTGGCCAGGATCTTCTTGACGGCACCGGGGGCACCCTTCTTGAACTCGTTGATGGTCTCCTCGCTGGCACCGGTCTCGGTGAGCTTGTTGAGGACCTTCTTCATGTAGCCTATTTGAGACGCGAGTTAGCCAGCTGTTTCCGGTTGAGTTCTTGGTTGTGTGTGATTGAGTGAAACATACTCTTGAGGTGAGACTTGAAGGCATCCTTGGAGGGCTTGAGACCCTCCTCGGTCTTGAGCCAGACGAGACGGAACTGGTCCTCGATGTCGTGGACCATGACCTTCTCACCCTCACCACCCTCATCCTCATCACCACCCTCAGCGGAGGGGTTGGCACCCTCGAGCTGGAAGTCCTCGTTGGTGCTCTTCATGTACTTGCGGCAGTCGCACTCGAAGAGAACGCCGTCGACGACCTTCAGGTTGAAGGTGTCGGCGACCATCTCGTCGCCGGAGATAATGTCCTATTCCAGGGTTGATGCATTAGTGGGGGTGTTTATTATTGGAACAGTGGGTGTATTGCAATCCAGAGGTGACAGGCAGCGGCAGAGGAGCAAGCGACAGGTCCAACAGCGACAGCTGCATGCAGTATGTACAGGATGCTTGCTTGCTTGCTACTGTTGTTGATGTTGTTGTTGACATTCCTGCCGGGTTGCCTATATGTCATGCTGCATTGGGCTGCAAAGCGGCCTTTCCCCCCAACAGCAACGTGGTTGTTTTGCCAAGGGAAACAGAGACATAATCACGCAGAAACGCAAGTAGGACAGATAAGAATTAGCATACCTCGAAGATAATCATTTTGACTGGTGAGGGGGGTGAAGATGGAAAGAGATGAAGATGAGGGTAAAAAAGAGACGGGGCTGGAAAAGAAAGGAAGGGAAAAAGAAGAGGAGAAAAAGAGGGGAAGAGTTGAAGATTAATATTGCTTTTAGTGGCGCTGTTTTCCCTCCAACTTTGGTGGGGTCGTTTTTTTTTTTTTCTTTCTGGCTTTTTTCCTTCTTTTTCCCTCGAGGGGCAAAACGGATACGCTAACCGGTTTGGGCAGTGGTCGATTTGTCTCGGCCTGAGAGGGAGAATCAGCGAAAGAGTCTGGAGTCTGGAAAAGTCCGATGGCAAATCTGATACTGTGCTCGTAGAGAGGAGTGGGGTTGTTTTCTGTTCTGCAATGGAAGAAGACAGTGGTTATTGTGTCTCTTTGGGTTGAATTGGAGGCAGGATAGAGATTGCTTGCTGTATAATGCAGACTACACTGCATCATCTGAGATTACTCCGTACTAGGGAGTACCGTACAGTACATAGTACGGAGTATGCGCATAAGCATCCCCTCTTTCTGCCTGAGGTATCAACGTCGGCCATCACTCCATTTCTATCCGGTAAATTATCTCGTCACATGTCTGTCTTCGGGTACCTGACCGCCTCCCGTTTGCCTTCCCGTCTGCTGTTTGCAGCCACCAACCACTCAATCATCTTACCATACCTGACGGTCATTAGTTAGTAGTGACTGAGTAGCTTTAGTGGTGCCACTGCGGCTACTCTTTCTGCTCTCTCACTCGCTCACTCTCTCTCTCTCTCTCTCGCCTCCTCCTCTTCTTCGTTTCCCCTCCCAATCTTCGATCAGTCAGTCTTTATCTTACCCTCCTTAAAAAAAAAAAAAGATCTATTCTTCAACTATCATTTTCTACTATCCTTAACTCTACCTCCTCGTCCTTCCTTTAATTCGAATTCTCTAAGAACCCCAATCTTCTTTTCTCTCTTCTGTCTCGAGTGCTTTGAACTTTTGTGTTCTTGTTCTATACCTACCAGCCCCAACAGTTCTCCGGGAGTGTCAGCCTCGTTCGTCCCCTGATTTTCATTTCTGGTGGGCCGCTCCCCTGGGCTAGGATTCCGAAGCACAGAGGATCTCACCACCACCACCACCACCACCAATATCACCCGCCACTGCTGGAGTGATCGCTCGCCCACCCTCCCCTCCCCCCCGTCCCACTTACCTCCGGATAGTGCGGATTATATCTTTCTAATTTATCCCCGGTTTCACGTCTCCTCATCTCCTTCTAGTCAATCACTATCGCTAGTTGGAACTCCCTTATACTCTCAAACCCAGCCTCCCTTCGATCTAAGCGCCGACCAGATCTGCAAGCGGACTGAGCACCAGTAGCTTCGTCCTCCACATCGGCACTTTCAAGCCACCCATGCGGCAGTGTGCTTGACCGGTTGTTCCTTTGCTATCCTACTACATACACAAATCGTCATCAGTCTACGACTGCGAAGCCGTCTCGCCATGGCTACCAATACCTCGGTCGTCTTCGACCTTCCGCCTCTTCCGGCCTATACCCTGACTCCGCGTCCTCCACTTCTCGACCCCATTCCGGATAACGTTCTCGCCCTCATGCTTCCCATCATCGCCTATTGGGCTCTGTCGATGGTCTATCACTACATCGATGTCAACGACTACTTCCCGCAATACCGTCTTCACACACCCGCAGAAGTCTTGAAGCGGAATCATGTCACACGCTGGGAGGTCGTGAGGGACGTCATTCTTCAGCAAATCATCCAAACCATGGCCGGTCTGGCAGTCGCGTATTTCGATGACCCGGAGTACTTGGGTAAGGATGAATACAATGTTGCGGTTTGGGCTCGTCGACTCCGCCTGGCGCAGAAGGCTCTCCCCCAGCTGCTGGCGCTGGTCGGGATCGACGCATTGGGTCTCAGCAAGAATCTGTCGCAGAATGGCTGGTCAATGCTGGGAGGAGCGGTAGCTGGCGGGCACTACCCGGGATGCACTCAGTCGATAATTTTGGACAATGGGGTGGAAGCCGAGGTTCCGGCATTCACCAACTGGGAGCTGTCAGCGGCCAGTGCTCTCTACTGGTACCTCATCCCTGCCCTGCAATTCGTGTGGGCCGTCGGTGTCGTCGACACCTGGCAGTATTTCCTGCACCGCGCAATGCACATGAACCGTTGGCTCTATGGTAAGTGAACCAGCAGCTTTTGACTGCGCGAGGCTTGAGATCCAAATGAGCCTGGAATAAGACTAACCATCGATCAGTGACCTTCCATTCCCGCCACCATCGTTTGTATGTCCCGTATGCGTTCGGAGCTCTGTACAACCACCCCGTCGAAGGTTTTCTGCTTGATACGGCCGGCACTGGAGTTGCATTCCTCACGGCTGGCATGAGCAACCGTCAGGGCATGTGGTTTTTCACTTTCTCCACCATCAAAACTGTGGATGATCACTGCGGCTACGCTTTTCCTTGGGACCCATTGCAGCAGTTTACCTCCAACAATGCGGCCTACCATGATATCCACCACCAAAGCTGGGGCATCAAAACCAACTTTTCGCAGCCCTTCTTCACCATCTGGGATCGTCTATTCAAAACTCGATGGGAAGGCGACGTTAAGCTCCGCTATGAGCGGTCTCGCGAAGCCGCCCAGAAGAAGGTGGACAACGAAGCTGCCGGCATCGCCAACGAAAGTAGCGATCCGACCTCTTCCGGGACCTCAACTCCCACGCTCGGCCGGGCATCAGACGAATCGACCTCGCGCTCCCGACGCAGAAAAACCATGACTCTCTCCCCCCACGTCGATGGGTTCAAAGGAGTGAGTCACGGGGTCGCTAGCAGCGTCCTCTAAACTCAAGGCGGCCGTTGCCCTCTTGTGTACGCCTAAAGTTTGCTTGTAACTATTTTCTTGCTAATATTTAACACTATCGGGTGTCTTGGGAGTTGCAGGCCGTCTCCTAATCATTGCGGATATCGCTGTTTACTCTTCGCTACCTTGACCTTGTCTTATGCTGTATTAATATCCTTTACGGCCTCGCGGATCCCTTGACTATGACTGTACCATGGCCTCATTACTTCTTGCTCAGTACGACATTGGACCGCAACTGAACTATCACGCATGGCTGGGAGACTTTGAAATAATGACCGGTTTCTGCTTTTACTTTTCTCTTCTTTTCATTATTATTTATTAGCTTGTTATATGAAGCTTATATTATAATTGAGATACAATGTACATGGGAAACTCAACTTGCTACCTCCAAACGCCGTCGTCCTCTGCAACCAACGAAATCAGCCAAGTCACCTCAATCCTTTAATCCCGCCTGCTAGTACGGGACTCATTGAAGAATGGAATCGCGGATCGCGTGGTGGTGTGGATACTACTATACTCTGACGAGGATGGTCCGTCTTGATGATAGGGTTGCGATACTATATGATCAACGAAGGTCGGCGTCCAAAGAGCTTTTTCTTGCCGACCTATTTCGTTACATATGCTGGTCAGATCCAAGTCATCTAGATCCTCGGAACGCTCCGCTCGGCGGCGTTGCGTCAATCCTGTGGTCGAAGAGGAGTATCTAGGACCCACGGGAGGTACCTTGGCAATGTGCGGAAGCAACAGCGCTTGAATCTCGTGCTCCAGCCTGTCTTCCTCCAAATCTGAACTGTCAGGGTTAGGGACTCTCATCATGCGGGCCTCTGGCAAGGCAGCTTCGTTATGAAGCAGGGCAGCATTTTCCTCTCCCAGACTCGGCTTTTTCACGTTCAAGGGACGAACTGTTACCACATTGTCAACAGCGCACTTCGAATGGCTCGGGGTCACCAAAGTGGCGGTTCCCGCGTAATCAACATGTACTTTGGTAGCCTCCTCAACGACGACATCCTCAACACCTGTCTCCTCCGCGATACTGTCGAGGTGCGGCAGCCGTGTGGTTCTGGCATGTTTGGGCTGTTGGACCGGCTCGTTCCGTCGTCGAGAACCAGGAGCCACCCTGAGATGGACCGTGGAATGAACATCTGCCTGTTGTGAGTTCTTTTCCTTGTAGATGATATTTTTTGGTTGGTACGGTTGATCTGCTGCGCGAGAGCGCGTGCGGTGCCGCAACGTGTCTTTCAGGGCTTGCTCCCTTTGCATCACGTCGTTCGCCTGACGGAGCTGCCGCGCGGCAACATACAGAGCGTCCGCGCGCGCGGTCTTGACCTTGAAGGCCAGGCAGCTGCTCGTGTAGCCCAGCTCGCACGGAAGGCCGCCGTAGGCCTTGACTGCCGCCTCCCCCTCAGGGGCGAATGATCCGATGGCCGTGTCCACAAAAGGGAGCAACTTGGGGATCCGGATTTCGGGCTTGGTTCGCACGCGGCTGACCAGCGTTGTGCGGAGATTGCGCAGGCACCATGGCTCATCCACGATCCTCGCCAGCATACACGCCTCGCACTGGTTCTCTTGGAAGCAGACGGCTCCCGTGGGGGGCACGTCGTCCTTGGACTCCGGCAGCCACCACATTCCGGCGACCGCCAGCAGGGCGTCGACGAGGTTGTTGACTTCCTCGGGCGAGAACTCGCGGTACCACTTCAGGAAGGTCAGGTTGCGGGTCACCTCCCGCTTGAGCAGCGCAAAGAGGTTGCCGATGACGAAGGCGTTGAGCTCCTCGTGCACCTCGCACAGCACGGCGGCCTTCGCATCGTGGCGCAGCATGCGCACCCACTTGGCGCGCTGGCGGAGCTCCGTCGGCAGCCCGCGGATGGCTTCCTGGATCTGCTGCACGACCTGGGGGCTGCGGATCTGCCCGAGATACTCGGTCTCGGCGGCATCCTGGTCGCTGTCGATGCTCAGGACTTCGATTAGTTTCTTCAGCTGCTGCTTAGTGAGGTCAGCGGCATAATGGGGGTAGTCCAGCATTTTGCCCGATGTGTTGCGGGGGTTTGGGTTTGGATGGCTTGGCTTACAGGCACACAGGTGTGGGCTTTTTGAGATTTGCGCTAAACAACTATTGTACTCCACGCGGCGAAGCTTTCCCTTCTGCTTAACGGATGTATCATACATAGAAAGCACTGAGCACTCATGTGAACCTGCGTGGTATGTGAATGAGCCGGAAGATCACGAGTGGGCAGGAGCATTTTATAGGTTCATTGGGAAGTTTGGGATTCAACTTTCACAGGGTAATATCAAGGAGAATGTCATTCTCTGGCTCATGATCAGTTCAACAATTGAGATTCTAGTCAGTAGGCTGTGCCATTGTACGCGGGAGGAACAAGGCTCACCGTGGCCTCCCTCATTGTTTAGGCTTCTTTGGGGTCTCTGGCGTTGATTATACTGAGTCAAGCCCTCAAGCCCTTGGGTGGGGTTGTACCCGCGGTCCTGTCATTCATGCGTAGTCTAAGGACCGGAGATCTTCAGTTATTGTTTAATCGTTTATTGTCTTTGTTATGAGAAGAGAGACTGAAATGTCCCGATATGATATGTGCCTCAGTGAACAGAGTAGTATTGACATCTTGCCACTTGTACTGTACGGCATATTACAAGTAGCCTTGAGTGGTCCTTGACCATGGAAGTTCTCTGGATGTTGCTTGAAGTGTATACAGAGGAAAGTGGAAGAGAACTGTCTGCCTTAGGCATCAACCCAGTCTCAGCCGGTTGCTCCGTTACTCTCATTGGCAGAGGGCTTATCAGATGGCAGCCACAGGCAGCCACAGGCAGCGACACACTCTCATGGCCTTCATCGCTCATCGCATCCATGGTTCGGAGCCAGGGTTTTGGTCCGATAGACTATCCTCTCCATTGGCAGGTTTACCTCAATTTTCCCACCCCCCGCTATCGGCAACGTCCGTTATTTTCCTCTGTTAGCGATGACACCACTTTCCTCCTCCTTCTCCTCCTTCCCCTCTCCAAATTTCCCCTTCTCCAAGCTCCCTCTCCTCCCACACTCAGCTTTTCCCCGCCAGCCCCAGTTAGCGCTGCTAGTCCCTTGCTTAGGCCTTTGTCCGGCGAATTGTCCTCCTGCACACGCAATGGGCGCTGCTGCCGTCGAATAACAGTTGCCGACCAGAGAGACCGATGATAAGCCTCACAAAGCTTGCGTGCTCGGTTATGACGGGATCTTTGCTGGTGCCCATGAGTTGATTGAGCCTTTTTCCTTGCTGTGTGCTCTCTCTCTCCCCCCTCCCTTCCTCTCCTTCCCTTTCTCACAATGGAGTACTTTGTTGCGCCCTTTCAACAAGCGATCGGGCCTGTGATCGCTCAGCTGCCGGGGGAGACCACTGAATTTGTTCCTGACCATGGCCTTTCTCAGCGGTGAGTCGCTCGTTTTCCCAATGCTGGAATTCCAGTGTGGTGCTGGGACTAACAAACGCGGGCCATCTTTGCAGAAGTATATGGCAGAATCGCACCCGGCGGGCGTCGGCTTTTATAGCTACAGGGAACCTGCATCTAGTTATATTACTGGCATCATGGGCAATCGCTTTGTTTCCGATCCTCCTGCGGTTCCTTTATGGGGCCTGTCGTCGGCCCAAGTCGCGCGACAACCTCAAGTCCGCAGCAGCAGCAGACGGCCCGTCGGAGATCCTGGTGCACCTGCCCTCCGCATTCGCGCACCTGGCTGCTGCGCTCGCCGCCTGCTGTCTGAGCTGGCTCGACCTGCGGCACAGCGGCAGCTGGAAACGGTCTCTGTTGTTGACGTACGTGGTTTTGCTGGGCGTGGGCTATATTTGCTGCAAGAACAAGGACTATCGGACACACCTCTACCGGCGCATGAACGGCGTGGTGGTCGCGGCTCTGGCGTTGGCCGTGGTGCAGGATTTGGTGCCCATAACGATCGTCGACGCGACCTACCGGCCGAGCACTGTCGGCGCGGGAATTGTCGCTAGCTTGGCCGCTGTGGTGGTGATCGCGCTCGGGACGCCCCGTCCACGACGGCCGATGATCCGCGACGCGGAGATCGAGCGTTCCGTGACGGAGGAGAAAGCAGCGTCTCCGGAAGAGACGTGCTCCCTGTTCTCCTACTACTGCTCGTATGAGTGGATCACCTACGTGATCTTCCGGGGTTGTCGTCGGGATCTGACCATGGACGATCTCCCTCCTTTGCCGTCCTACGACGAACCCTTGAGGTGGCTGGAGAAGATCAAGAGACAGCGCCGCAAAGGCGGCAAGACCTTCCGCACGCTGTGCCGCTTGCTGAAGACCGAGATCAACACCATGATGACGTGGTCGGCCATGACGGCGGTGATTGATTTCATGGCGCCGTATTCGATGCTGCGACTACTGGCGTATCTGGAGGATCCTGAGAGTGCGGTTTTCCACCCGGCGTTGTGGATTGCGCTCTTGTTTGTTGGTCCAATCACGCGCTCGTTGTGTTATCAGCAGTATATCTTCACTTCCACGCGTCTTGTTGTTCGGGTGAACGTTTCCCTCGTTCAGGAGCTGTATCAGACTGCGATGCGCTCTTATATCTACGATGGCTCTATCGGCGAGCATCACCATCATGCTAAGAAGGAGAAATCTCGGCACGGCGCCGGGCCAAAGGGGACGCCGGAATCAAGTCAAGCGAACCTGACGAGTCTGATGTCGTACGATGTTGACGCCATCTACAACTCCCGTGATATCTTCTACTTGGCTACTGCAGGCCCGATATCCATCACACTGGCCCTGGTCTTTCTGTACCAGATGCTTGGATGGCCATCGCTGTTTGGGGTCTTGACGTTACTATGCTTGTCACCCCTTCCTGCTCTGGCGTCACGGAAGGTATCTCGCATCCAACGCTCTGTTATGCGGGCTACCGACGCTCGATTATCCAAGATCTCCGAATACCTGAACTCGATCCGGACGTTGAAGTACTTTGGTTGGGAACATGCTGCCATCGATTCGATCAATGATGTTCGTCGCGTGGAGCAACGCCGTCTGTGGTGGAGGAGTGTGTATGCCGCGTTGATTTCCATGGCTGGAGAGCTGTTGCCGCTGCTGAGCTTGCTGGTCATGTTCTCGATCTACATCCTTTTCACAGGTCAACCACTCCGTGCCCCTGTCGCGTTTACCTCCCTGTCGATCATGGAAACACTGCGAGTCTTATTTGTCTGGCTTTCGAACGTCAGCAGATACACCGCGCAGGGCTCGGAATCACTCCGCCGCATTGACAACTTTCTCGAGACAGCGGGCGAGATCAAACGGCATCCCGAGGGTCCGCTGGAATTGATCAATGCGACTTTCAAGCCATCGCCTGTCGCCGCTTTCAGGCTGCAGGATGTGACCATCAGTTTCAAGCCGAATTCGCTCAACGTCGTGACCGGCCCTACGGGTAGTGGGAAGACGACCCTGCTGCTCTCATGTCTGGGCGAGACCGTCCTGGAGTCAGGCACTGCATTCTGTCCCCAGGATGTTGCATATGTTCCACAGGCTCCTTGGCTCCAGAACGATACAATCCGTCAGAACATCGTATTCTACAGTCCCTTCGACGAGAGTAGGTATGCCACGGTTATTGAGGCAAGTGGCCTGGCCCAGGATCTGAGACAGCTCCCCGCTGGTGACATGACCCGGGTAGGAGAGAAGGGTACATCTCTGTCGGGAGGTCAGAAGCAACGAGTGTCTTTTGCGCGGGCCTTGTATTCGTCATCGTCAACATTGCTGCTGGATGATATCTTTTCTGCCCTTGACACCCACACCGCTAGTCTCGTGTACGAGAAGTCTTTCCGTAGTGGGTTGCTTAAAGATAGGACTGTCGTTCTGGTCACCCACTACCCCGCAGCTTTGCAAGATGCAGAGTCCATTGTTCGCCTTGAACATGGCAAGCTGGTCCCCGTTCAAGCGCTTCCGCGGACGCTCACACCGGTCCTTGCGTCGCCGTCAGGCTGCAGCACGCCTGGCAGTGAGCCAGATTTGTTACCAGTTGGGGACGAGCCAGTGGTAGAGCAACCCTTCAATTCGGCGGATCTTCCGGTGCCCCCGGTTCCCCCTGTAACAGAACAGAAGACTGCGCAAGGACGGATTGTCGAAGAAACATCTTCTACTGGACGTGTCCCGCGCACACTAAGTAAGTTTACGGTACCATCCTACCACAAACGGTCCTTACTGACCTGCTTATCTAGTGTTCAGCTATATGCGTCTGTTTGGCGGCGTCGGCTATGCCCCTCTTGTCATTCTAGCAACCATCTCGGTCCAGTTTGCCTACTTTTCCATCACCTACTGGCTCTCTATATGGACAGGGGCGTACGAGGAACAGGAACACGTTGACACGCTGTTCTACCTGGGAATCTATGCGGCCGCTATCTTTACTTTCCTCTTCCTGCAGGTCTGCAACAATCTTATATACCAGTATGGCAGTTGGGTAGCCGCCAAAACCATGCATCAAAGGCTGGTGACCGCCGTGCTCTCAGCGCCCATTTCTTGGTTTGACCAGAACCCTATCGGACGAGCTATCAATCGATTCGGAAACGACACCCGGTCGATGGACACGATTCTGGTCGAGTGGCTGCGGATGTCCATCGAGAACGCACTGCGGTTCCTGCTTCGGATCGCAAGCGTTGCCTCTATCATGCCGATTTTCGCACTCCCAGCCGCGATTATTTGCTCCGCGGGCTTCATCATGGGCGAGATGTACACGCGTGCCCAGGTGTCCATCAAGCGACTTCGCTCTATCAGTTACTCCCCTGTATTCTCACACTTTACCGACTCCATCTCTGGTCTGAGCGTGATCCGTGCCCGTACTGGTATGGACCAGGTCTTCCAGGCCATGCTAGCGGAAAAGCTAGCTGTGCACTCGCGCACCGCCGAGGCGCAGTACAACTGCAACCGCTGGGTTTCCGTCCGGTCCGACTTCTGCGCTGCCTCGGTCTCTGCCGCCGCCGGCTGCGTCGCGTACTTCTGGTCTGGCTCGGCCGGCCTCGTGGGCTTCTCGCTGACCAACGCCATCGGCCTCAGCCAGACGATCCTCACCTTAGTCCGGACCATGAATGAATTGGAGATCGAGCTCAACTCCTTCCAGCGCATGAAGGAATACGCCGAGATTGAGCCCGAGGAGAATCTCACCAAGGAAGAGCACCACAAGGCGCTGACCACCCTCCCGGCCAGCTGGCCCACCTCTGGCCGCGTGGAGTTCTCCAACGTTACCGCGCGCTACCAGCCCGACGGCCCCGATGTCCTCCGCGGTGTCTCCTTTGTCGCGCACCCGGGCGAACGCATCGGCATCGTCGGCCGCACCGGAAGCGGCAAGAGTACGTTGGGGTTGTCCCTGCTGCGGTTCGTCGACATCGTCGGGGGCACCATCACCATCGACGGGGTCGACGTCAGTCGGATCCTGCTGAACCGCCTCCGCACCAGCGTCACCCTGATCCCGCAGGAACCCGTCCTCTTCTCCGGGACCGTCCAGTCGAACCTGGACCCCTTCGGCGAGTCCAGCGAATCCGAACTGCAGTCGGCTTTATCGGCCTGCACCTCCTCAATCCACGTCCCCGTCCCCGACCACGGGCACGCGCACCCATCCTCGTCCACCGAGGAAACCCCCAGCAAACCTGCCCGCCGCCCCCTCACCCTCGACACGCCCGTCGCCGCCAACGGCGAGAATTTCAGTCAGGGCCAGCGCCAGGTGCTGAGCCTCTCGCGCGCGCTCTGCCGGCGCTCGAAGGTCGTGCTCCTCGACGAGGCGACGGCCTCCGTCGACCATGAGACGGACATGCACATGCAGCAGGTGCTGCGTGAGATGTTCGCGGACTGCACGATCATCGCGATCGCGCATCGCTTGCGCACAATTATGGATTACGATCGCGTGCTGGTTATGGCGGGCGGGGAGATTGTTGAGTATGTTGCCTGCCCCTTTCTTCCCTTTCTTTTTACGAAGTGGTAGAAGTTTGGCTAATGTGTTTCTTGATAGGAACGATTCGCCGCGTAATCTCGTGGCCAAGCAGGGGGTGTTTTGGAATATGTTGCGCAATACGGGCGAGTATGAGGAGTTGGTTGGGATGATTGGGGAGGGGGAGGGAGAGGGGAGATGAGTATAGTATAGGGGTTGGGGCTGGTTGGAAGGGTATATATTTGGTAGATTTGCTGATTCTGATGACGATGATGATTATGATCGATGATTTGGTTTGATATCTGTCTTCTTTTTTGTTGTTCTTCTTGGGTTAGGTAGGGCATATGTACTATACTGTTTGTTGTTTGATGCATAAGGGGGTTTGGGGTAAAGATAAGGGGTTTGTGGGGGAGTGGAGAGAGCAGAGTCATGGATGCATGCTCTTGATAGATGTTGATATGTCAATGACCTTCTTCCATCATGCGGCAAAGGGAGCTTGCATCGTTATGTTTGGTCTCTAGCGAACTCACTGACTGGCCCGGAGGTCCCAACTAAGGAGTGCTATTCCAGCTGGCGATGCATATTGACCTCATACTGATGCCGCACCGCCATTCTCATGCCCCCGTCTGATTGTGTTGTATCTTCTACATCAGCATCCGCAACCACAATTTCAGTTCCTCAAATGCCAACAGACCAAACGAGCCATCCACGCCTCACGAGGATGCTCAACCTCCTCCTCGAACAGGGCGAATACTCCGATCGGACGATCTCCTGCCAGGGTCACACCTTCCAAGTCCACCGCGCGATTGTCTACTCACAGCCTTCGTAGAAGGGGGAATCTGGCTTGTGGTCTTGGGTGGGTTTGGGATGGACTTGTATTAGACTAGCATGATGTACAGTGCTAGATTTGCTACGCCGGTGTATGGGGGTTGTTGGCAGTGGGTCTAGGGCTGCTTCTGCTTTTGGCGACGAGTGTCATTGCTTGTTCGGTAGTTGTTGCAGGGTGTTAGTGTTGGAGTCACTCGACGAGCATGAACTATAGTTAGTCGAGTTACAATAAGTGCACTGATGCCATCTGGATATATATTATACTGACATAAGCATCTACCAGAGAAGACAGTATGGCCGAGCGGTCTAAGGCGATAGACTAGAAATCTATTCTCTTCGGAGGCGTCGGTTCAAATCCGACTGCTGTCGTTTTTTGCTTTCTCTTTTTCTTTTGGCTGTCGTGGGTATATCGTTACTCTCACTGTTGTTTGATTCTGCCTGTGTGCGCCTTTTATTTAATTATTTATTTTCTTTTCTTCTTTTTGATTATCAATTGGGCTTCGGTGCATTCTGGTGATTCAGTACGGTGGTATGGTGTCCACTCACGCACCATTCATCCTTAGTCCTTTCACTTTCTCTAATCTCCCCCAAGTCTCAGCTGCCTTTTCTACTGAATATCTATGCAGAAGTGAAGGAAGGACAGGTGCAGTGAGAGCTCAAGGGCTGCCTTGGGCTATTACCAACTGTCCTACTCATCTCTAAAAAGGGTAAATGAACAGAAGAACAGAGGGTGAAGGAATGATAATGCTGGCATACTTGCTCAGCATAAGCATAAATAACAGAGAGAATCCAGGTCCACTCGGGTCAACTTCTTCAAATCCCAACAACCAAGCAGAGTCCAGCACAGTGTGTCACGATGTACGCAAGACTGGTTCTTCTGTGCTTGTTTCTGTTACCATTTGCTTTCTCCTCCCCTGCTCAGCGGACCGTCCACGAGAATGTTCTTGCCAAAGCAGAGAAGGCATACATCGGGATCAAGTGGGATCTGGCACTCCGAGACTGCGGAGAATCCAGGCTCAAGCCCCTGGTGGAAGCCACACGGATGGCAATCCAGCTCACCAAACGTCCAAGCCAGCCGGTGAGCACGCCGGGGTGTGGAACCGCTTCTTCCTCTCCGGCAAGCATCTCAAGAAAAGGGAAGGCTGGATGGTAAGCGTTCCAAGACTTCATCTCCCGCTCAAGCAGGACAGTAACTGATCCAATGAGCGATACCAGGGGCAAGGCACTCATTATGCGAAAGTCCTCGGCTAGTCGATGCTCCGAGTACGCGTGGCTGTACGCAGATAAGAAAAAGGCCAATTCCATGGTCAAGGAGAATGGTAAGCTCGGAAGCGGCTGCTCGAAACACCACGATGGCAACTACCCCTGGCTAATCGACGTCTCCGCGGAGAATTATGCCTGGTATTAGACAAACAATTGGTTCAATTACACCGCTGGAGCTCATAGATAAGGCCCGAAAAGGAGATACAAGCGAGACGTACCATTGCAATGAGAGGCAGCGTCAGTGAGAAAAGTAGAAGATCATATACAGTATAGTTTGTACGTGCAAAGGCTTGCTCAAAGTGGTGGGTGCTTAAGAAGCCTTACGGAGAGGCCCCAGAAATGGTAGTTGCTAAATAGACTACTAGTACGTACTGCCAGCAGAATTAGGGGCTGGTGCAGATTGGCACCAATAGCCCACCGTATTCAGGGTGTCTGCCTAGCTAATCTGTGACCGCGCTGCAAATGGGTCAAATGCTTGGACTGCCTTGGTGTGCCTTTGATAGAAGATTGCGTGGTTGGCTCCGCCCAGGCAATGAGGAAACAGGTGTCAAGATTGCTGATTCTGCGACTCCTGTGGAAGCATTCATAACGGCTGTAATCAATGACGCTTCACCTGGAATTCAGTAAATCGAGCGTATACATGACTAGCCTGCAAACTAGATGATGCTCGTACTGGATAATCAATCGTCACGAGAAGCCGCCCTGGAGTGAAATTGAACACAGGTGGATAACAGCCACCCCACCCCATTAACCAGCAGCTACAACCGCACCGGCTGCTTATCCTCCTCCACAAACAAATGGCCCTCGCGCACCAGCGAGTTCCGGCACGGCCGCTTGCCCACAAAGTCCGCCAGGTTGGACAGCGTCACCTGGGCGATCTCGCCGAGGGCCTCCTGCGTGAAGAAGGCCTGGTGGCCGGCGACCAGCACATTGGGGAAGGTCATCAGCCGCATCAGCGTGTCGTCGTGGATAATCTCCGCGGAGTGGTCGTTGTAGAACAGATCGCCTTCCTGCTCGTAGACATCCAGCGCCAGCCCGCCCAGGGTGCCGGCCTTGAGCGCCCCGATCGCGTCGCGCGTGTGGATCAGCCCGCCGCGCGAGGTGTTGACCAGGATGGCGCCGCGCTTGAGCCCGCGCAGCGACTCGGCGTTGACGATGTGCTTCGTGGCCTCGGTGAGCGGGCAGTGCAGACTGACGATGTCGGACTGCGCGAGCAGGTCCGCGACGGCGCCGACGTAGCGGCCTGCCAACTGCGTGGTGAATTCGTCCTGCTCCGCCTCGGCTGGCCCCTCCTCCACCCCAGCTTCAGCTCCAGCTCCAGCTTCAGCCTCCCCCCCACCTGTCCCCAGCTGCCCCTGCCGCCGTGCAAACCCCCGCTGCCGCACCGGATCAAACCCCACGACCTCGCACCCGAACCCGCGCATGATCCGCGCAAACGCCATCCCGATGCGGCCCAGCCCCACCACCCCGACCTTCTTGTTATGGAGGGTCATCCCCAGGAACCCCTCGAGGTTGAAGTTGCCCTCGCGCACGCGGTTGTACGCCCGGTGCGTCTTCCGGTTGAGCGTCTGCAGCAGCGCGACGGCGAACTCGGCCACGGCCTCGGGCGAGTACGACGGCACGTTCGCCACGAAGAAGCCCAGCGCTTCGGCGGCGGGCAGGTCGACGTTGTTGAAGCCCGCGCAGCGGAGGAGGATGGCGCGCACGCCGGCTTCCCAGAGGGCGTGGAGGACCGGGGCCGGTAGCGTGTCGTTGACGAAGACGCAGATGGCCGTGCTGTTGCGGGCGAGCGGGACGGTGGATAGGGTTAGTGGGAAGGGGTGCGCGGTTAGCGTGATGGGCTCCGGGATAGTGGGTTGCACCGCTGTGAGGGTCGTGGTGAAGTAGTGGGTGTCGTAGGATTTGGTGGAGAAGAGGGTGAGTTTCATTTTGGTGGATGGTGAGTTGTGAGTTGGGGAGTTATGAGTTGGTGAGTTGGTGTAATGCGGGGAGAGGGGAAGTTTGGCTTGTTATAAGGGAAGCCTTATGGGCTGAGGTGGTACCAGTAGTGGTACTTAGTGGTACTTAGTGGTACTTAGTGGTACTTAGTGGTACTTGGTGGTACTTGGTGGTACTTGTACTTGGTGGTACATCGACTGTACTGTACTCAATGGTCCACCGGAGAGGGGAAAGTAATGACGTCGTCCATTGCAGTCCAGTCAGATCTCCCTCAACGGTCCCTGGCTTTACTCGGCATAATTTGGGTTACACCGGTTTAAGCTTAACCATGCCTGGAACGCATGGCACTAAGTTCCATTGCAGATCGAATCGGGACTGCTTATCTACTGTACTGTACAGGGTAAAGTAAGCAGCTGTAGTCGGGTTGCTTGCGCATCCCCGGAATCGCAATGGAATTAGGGTTGATGGGATCATCTGATGACTACTCCGTACACTAAGTTAAGCTACAACCACGCTGGATCCGACCGGAGGGATCCGCATGAGATGCGATGACATTATTGCCAGCAGCACGACTCGAAAATACGGACAGTCTTGACTCATTCCCTCCTACTTTTCCAAGTATCCGCACTCCCCATCTATAACTTCCGACTTATAGTCCAGACAGCCAGCTCCACTCCACCACCGATCTGACATGCCAAGGATCGGCTGATCCACTCGGATCATCTTCCCCCTTTTTATCAGCCCCGGGGGGATCTTAAATCCAACCTAAAGCTGGTCTGCCCTCCAGGTTTCCAGGTTTTTAGGTTAGACCCCTCCCACTTCAAGCACACAGCATGGATCCAGCCACCTTCATAGACCCCAACCTGACGGTCCCCGACCGGTTGGTGCTGGAGCATCTGCTCAAAGACGCGGAATCCCCGGCCGCGGCCGCAGCAGCCGCCGCCACAGCCGCCGGGAAGAAAAACCGTACGTACCTCCCCAGTCCCTGCCTTCAACCAATGATCCCCAGCTAATTCTGGTACAGCAAACGCCAATGGCAATAGCAATGGCAACGGCAACGGCAACAACACCAACGGGGCACTTGCAACGGAAGAGGAGGTTGACCCAGCAACCCAAAAGACCATCACGCACCTCTCCGCGCTCAACAGCCCGGCCAGCAGTGCCTTCACGCCCACCGTCTTCGTGACCTGGGACCTGCCGCAGCTCACGCCGCAACTCCCCGGCGTGCTCAACGAATACCTCCTGCAGCCGTACATCCGCGCCGCGCGGTCCGTCGTGCGGGTCGAGACCGACGTGGTGATGCTCACGCACCTGCTGCTGTACTTCTCGACCTCGATCCCCAGCGCCCTGTACCTGTTCTTCGGGCAGTTCCACTGGTGGCACGGCGTCCTGCACTGGCTCATGCAGTCCTACTACGTGGGCACCTACACCCTGATGATGCACCAGCACATCCACATGGGCGGGATCCTGACGCGCGCCCACCCGCTGGCCGTCCTCGTCGACGCCGTCTTCCCCTACCTCCTCGACCCGCTGATGGGCCACACCTGGAACTCCTACTTTTATCACCATGTGAAACATCACCACGTCGAGGGCAACGGGCCCCGCGACCTGTCCAGCACCCTGCGGTACCAGCGCGACTCCCCGCGGGATTTCGCCTGCTACGTGGCCCGCTTCTACTTCCTGGTGTGGGTGGAGCTGCCCGCGTACTTCCTGCGGCGCGGGCAGGTGCTCACCGCGGCGAAGGCGGGGCTGTGGGAGGTCGGCACGTACGCCATGATCGCCGCGGCGTGGAGCTGGGCCGGCTGGCGGCCGACGTTGTTTGTGCTGCTGCTGCCCTTGTTGCAGTTGCGGGTGGGCTTGATGGTCGGCAATTGGGGCCAGCATGCGCTCGTGGATGAGACGGACCCCAATTCGGATTTTCGGAGTAGTATTACGTTGATTGATGTTGCGGTGCGTTTTGCCTTGCCTTGCCTTGGGTGGGATGAGTTGAGGGGAAGGGGGAAGCGCTCTGCTCCCCACGACTGTCTTGCCACAACACCCCCCCCCCTATACGGTATACACACTGACAGACAATAGAGCAACCGCTTCTGCTACAACGACGGCTACCACACCTCGCACCACCTCAACCCCCGCCGCCACTGGCGCGACCACCCCGTCGCCTTCCTGCGCCAGCACCGCCGCTACGCCGCCGAGCAGGCCCTCGTCTTCCGGAATATCGATTACATCATGATCACCATCCGCCTCCTCCGCAAGGATTACCTGCATCTGGCCAAGTGTCTCGTGCCCATGGGGGAGCAGATTGGGATGACCCTGGAAGAAAAGGCGGAGATGTTACGGCGCAAGACGCGGCGGTTTAGTGAGGAGGAGATTGCGAGCAAGTTTAAGCTTTAGTTCTGCTTGCTTTGCTTTGCTTTGCGTTGCTTGACTCTGGATTGATTATATGGTGGAGTCTAAGGGTTGAGGTTGTGGTTTGATTATGCCGTGCTGTGCTGTATATAGCTAGGGTGGGGAGTGGGGGGGGGGGGGGTATATACTGTACTACTATACTATACTATACATAGTATCCTCTTCAAATGAACGCAGCTGAATGACAGACATTACATTACGATCCTAACATACACACATAAGTACATACAGAAACAAAAAAAACTAAAGAGACGCCTCAAACTTCCCATCCGCCTCCTCGATCTTCCGACACGCCGCCACATACCCCTCCTCCTTTTGCAGCAACTCCGCATACCGGCGCAACTCCGGGTACCCCTCCATCGACAGCCGGCCGGCCATCGCGATCACCGGAAAGCTCATCATGATATCCGCCGCCGTCAGCACCGGCCCGCACAGGTACGGCCCGCCGCCGGGGCTCGAGCGCAGCTGCTCCTCGAGGAACTCCAGATGCGCGGCGATGTTGCGGTTCAGGAACGCCTTCTCGACCTGCCCGGCCACCGCCCGCGGCAGGGGTTTGAGGAAGAACGGGATGGGCGGGTTTTTGACGGCTGTCGGTCGGTCGCGCACGGCCACACATTAGTACAGTACACTTCACACTCTGAACAAGCTCGCAGCATACAGACCGAAGGAATGGGAATCTTCGGGAAAAGGGAAAGGGCAACGTACTATCCATCACCAACTGCATCACCAGAAACGGCATCAGCGAGCCCTCCGCGTAGTGCAGGTAGTACCGATACCGCAGCCACGAGTCGGTCTCGCCGCCCACCGTCCCGGCTTCGGGGCCCGCGGCATACCGCTCCGGGATGAGGGGGTGATCGGCGTTGGCGCCGTAGTGGTCGAGGAGGTATTCGATGATCAGGCCGGATTCGGCCAGCACGATGGGTTTGGGGGCGGCTTCCTGGCCCTCCCCCGAGGCTGCAGCCGGCTGGACGGTGATCACCGGCGACTTGCCCAGCGGGTGGATCTCCTTCAGCTCGCGCGGCGCGAGCTTGTCGGCGCCGCGGTGGTAGATCTTTAGCTCGTAGGTGAGGTGTAGCGCTTCGAGGAGCCAGAGGATGCGGTGGGAGCGGGATTGCGCGAGCCTTGATCCGGAGAATTAGCGTGGATGCGGTGCGGTGCGGTGCGATTGTGGGGAGGGGGACCGTACCAGTAGAGGGTGATTTTGGCGCCTTTGTTGGGGTCCGTCATTTTGGTGCTGTGCTTTGCCACGGTGTAGGTGGATGTAAATTCAGGTGGGTGTGCAAGGGGCAGGGAATATCATTTAAGGCGAAGATTGCTGGGGAAAGGGAACCTCGGATGTACTGCTGTGAGAACCTGTGATACTGCGTCATGGCGGTGGGGTGACCGTTGTGCTCTTTGTCTCGGTTCTTTGGCACAGCCCATTCTTCCCATTTTCGGGATCATGAGATCGGCGGATGCTTTTTGTCGGAGATCTTTCACATGTTGCTGCTTAGTGCTGCGCCAGCCTTCAATTCTTCAAAATGAGGAGGGCGTGAACTGTGCAGTATCTCACTAGTAAATAACCCCTGCAGCCTGTGCATCATTATCTCGCTGACTCAGCGATACACAGCACAACCTGCAGCACAGTTACGAAGCATAATCCGCAGCACAATTACTAAGCATCAGCACATGCTATATGCTATGCAGATCACCTGACCGCAACGTCGTTCCCTCACCCGCGACATCACCGTCAGTGGAGCGACAGCGACAGCGACAGCTGCAAGCACAAGCCGTGAGCCTTTCCCTGCCCATTCGCATTCGCATCCACATCCGCCCACCATGGCCGGTCCCAGCAAGTGTACGTCCCTCACTCCCCCCGAATCAATTGCATGGCAACGAGATCACTAACCGCCTCGCACAGCTTTGATCCTCGACCCGGCCCTCCAGAAATACTACGGTCCGTGAAACCCCCTCCCCCCGGCTGGTGTTCGAACGGCACCCGCTCAATTCAGCTAAACGACACGCTCGAATCGACGGCTATAATGTCCTGATCACAGGGGGCATGCTAACGATCACCAGACCTCACCGCCAACCGGTACAAGTACTTCCGGTGGACGCCGCGCCATGCCTGGTTCTCTTTCCTGTACATGGCTCTGATCCCGGGAGCGTTGGGCTATGTGGCTTATAACACCGATGTAAGTTTTTTTTTTTCTTCTGGGGTGGGAGGGAGTGGCTAACCTGGACAGGGCAAATACGATCTGCGCGGCAAGCGGAAGGGAGATACCATTGTGGAGTGGTAGAGGGGGCTGATTTGACGAGTTTGATGGAATGGGGTGATAGCAGGACAGAAGGATGGGGGTTGTATCTATGATACCGCGGTGCAATTGATTTCGTTTCGTTTTTATCGGGGGTGGGATCTTGGATGTTTCTGTAGGCTGGTAGCTCGTAGTATTTAAGATGAGGATGCATTTGCTGTAATCTCGTAGCATTTAAACAACAGGACAGGCAGTTGATTCCCCAGCAGTTGAAACGGGGTATAATCCATTCCACTCGCCTCACTATCGTACACACCTCAATCCCAGCCGCCCACACTACCACCACAACGCTTCACTGGATACCCCCAGCACCAGGACTAATAAGGCATCCACCCTCTCCTCCCCCCATCCCTATCCCGATCCCTCCCCCCATTCTCCCGTCTCCCAGATCCATACCCACCACCGCCACCACCACCACCACCACCACCACCCTCAGGCAACCGCTCCCCGCGCCTCCAATCCCCCGGCGGGATCCTCTCCCTCTCCCTCTCCCTCTCCCTATCCCCAAGCCCACCTCCAAACCCGCGTCCCCCTCTCCCCCCACCCCGTCCAAAATACGATCTCTCCTCCCTTGCCGAAGGAAACGCCCTCATCCCCCCACCTCCACCTCCTCCTCCCGCCCCAACCGGCGGCGGCGGCGCCACGGACCCGTCCTCCAGCGGGGGCACAATCGCGCAATCGACATAATCGCCAATCACGAACCGAAAATCCTGCAACGTCTTTTCGGCATCCGCACCACTCATCCGGAACGCGCCAGCAGCGGCAGCCCTGGCCCGGGGACCTTGCCCACCCCCTCCCTCCCCATCGCGCTTCTCCTCTTGATGATCACCAGCACCGTCACCATCCACGTCATCAGCATCTTCATACCCCCGCGGCGCAATCACCACACTCCCCATCTCCTTGGCGAGGTACCGGCCCCGGCCGTGGTCGCCCAGATTCATCGCCGCGCCTTTGGTGTCCGGGTAGATCAGCCGGAAGCTCAGCCGCGTGCCGATGGGCACCTCCGGGAGGAGGTGCGGCAGGGTGGAGGTCAGGAGGTGGGCGAGCTCGCGCAGGGAGCAGGTCGGCCAGGTGTAGATCTGGAGGTGGTGGGCGGGGAGACTGCCGCGCGGGGTGGTGGTGGTGCGGTCGCCGGGGTGAGCGGAACCGGCCGGGGCCGGGGAGAAGTCCGATAAGGGGTGGTAGGTGGATTGGCGGTAGAAGAGTTTGAGGTGGAAGGGGGTGGTGGTTTGGCGGGACATTTTGGGTTGGTGGTGGTCTTGCTGGTTTGTTTGGGTTGGTTTGGTTTCTTAGTTGGTGGTCATAGCGGGTTTTTGACTTGTTGGATTGTGTGTCTTCTGAGTCTAGAGTGGACCGGTGGATAGGTGATTGAGGTTGTGGTGTTGTTGTAGTTGATGGAGTAAGGTAGGTAGGAGGTAGGTGGTCGGTGTAGCTTGGAGAGTGAGGATGGATGCGCGGAACCTGGACTGTACCTTACCCACTGCAGCGAACGCACCCTCTCCGCCCTACCGCTCTACCGCCCTGCGCGAAGTCACCGCCGCCGCCGCCGCCGCAGCGGCAATTCCCAGTTCCCATCATCACCTAATCTTATCGTCTTCCCACCGTTCTCCAGTACAGAGAACAGTACACCCCCAGACCACACTGTACGCTCTCACACTCCTCTCATTTATTTCTTAGTTACATGAACCCCCAACCGCAAAAATGGACTTCGCCGCCCTGATGTCCAAAGAAATCTCCAAGGCCAAAGCCAGCGCCACCGCCCAAAAACCCTCCCCATCACCAACCCCAGCACCCACCACCACCACCACCCCCCCAACCGACGCCCCCACCACCACCGAACCCAAAAAATACACCCGCCGCGCCGACCTCGAAGCCGCGCGCCTGGCCGCCTACAACGAAGAGCAAGCGCGCCTGGCCGCCGAGCGCGCCGCCCGACACGCCCAGAAGCGCAAAGCCGAGGACGAAGAGGCCGCGCGCCGGCGCGAGCGCGAGGACAAGAAGCGGCGGCTGGCCGAGGAGTCGCGGCGGCGGCGGGAGGAGGAAGAGGCCCTGCGGGAGCGCGAGCGGCGGCGGCGGCTGGGGTTGCCGGAGCTGACTCCTTCAGGGGATGAGACTGCCGCGGGGGCGGGGCCAGGGGACGAGGAACTCGCGGCGGAGGAGGTGAAGCAGCGGCTCCGGGAGCTGGGGGAGCCGGTGACGCTCTTCGGGGAGGGGGAGAAAGCGCGCGCGCGCCGGTATTGGCGGGTCGTTAGGAAGGATGATTCCAACACGGGTGGTGGTGCAGCAGCGGTGCAGCGACAACAGTGGACGGACGGGCCGATTCCCACGACGCTGGAGCTGGTGCCGGAGGTGGAGATGAAGATTCCGGCCACGGTGCCGAAGGAGGATGACGGGAAGCGGTTCTTGTTTCGGCAGCTGGCCTCGTATTTTACTATGGTCCTGAAGGAGTGGGAGGATGCGCTGGCGAAGCGCGATGTCTCGGTCAAGCAGAGTCTGCAGGGCCGGCAGGCATTCAATGCCATGGTGCAGTCGCGGGAGAATATGAAGCCGCTGTTCCGCAAGTTCGAGAAGGGGGATCTGGATGCCGGGGTCTTGGAGCATGTGGTTGAGATTGTGCACAAGGCGCAGCTGCGCCGCTATGTCGATGCCAATGATGCGTATCTGCGATTGAGTATTGGGAAAGCGTATGTCCCCCTGTTTTTCTTCCTGGGATGAATGTTGGCTAACGCGTTGTTGATACTGGTGTTGCAGTGCGTGGCCCATCGGTGTGACCATGGTGGGTATCCACGAGCGTTCGGCGCGCGAGAAGCTGCATCAGAGTGATCAGCAGGCCCACATTCTAAGCGACGAGAGCACTCGCAAGTATCTCCAGAGTATCAAGCGGTGCCTCAGCTTCGCGCAGACTCGGTGGCCGCCGGACGACCAGTTGCAGATTATGGGTTGAGTGGGTTGACGATAGTTCGTGGGTGGATATGGGTGATATCTCCAGCAGTCAACCACTTTTTATGATACTACGTACATGTGTCAAGCCACTGCAAGTTTGAGCAAGTATCATATATCTGGCATTATAAACAATCACAGCTATGTACAATCTACGCAGTAGATCATGTCTATTATAAACATATCAATCCGTGGCCAGATCTACGGCCGTTCCACATAGATCTTATCATATACATCACATACCCTATCAATTCACATTCCACCATTTCCGGAGCCATTTCCACAGGCCGCCGGGCAAGATTCGCTCCGGGATCGTATATAACACCGATTGCTCCTCGTCACCCTGAAAACAACTTGCTCCCGTCGGATAGACGTCATGTCCGTCAATCCCCCGCAGAACCCCCACGGAGGACGATGATGGACGCGAGGTATGAGCCGAGCTGTTCCAGACCCAGTCCTGTCCCGTTGACGCTCCGATGACCTTGCCGGCCGCCTGGACGCAGCTCCCGTAGGAGAACCGGATTAGAGAGTCCCCGGTCAGGCTACCAATGACAAAGACGTCCGGTGCCACCTCCATGTCGTCAAGTGCTTTGTCGCGTAATGTCTGGTTGGTGACAATCGAGTCCACATCGGTCCGACCCAAGACTTCCGAGAGCAAAGAAGGATCGAGATACTTCAGGGTACCACGGCGGCCCGTGGCATAGACCAGCCCACGAACAGCACGGACGAGTGTTTGCCCGTCGGGCTGACGGAACGTGACGAGTGTCTGGTCGGCCTCCATCTCGACGTTCACGATCTCCAGATTGGGGAGACCCTCGTAGACGTCGTCCCATTTCCGCGATTCCAGGAACGGCGTCGACGTCGTCCGTCGCATCTTGCCCCGTTTGGGCGGTGCTGGGGTCGCCGCCAGTGCCGCCCGTTTCATCAGTCGATACACTCCGGCATATTCCGGGTAAGCCTGGTGATGGCACCCCCGGAGAGGAGACGGCCGGCCTTCGGGGTCCCACCTGAAGGCATGCAGGATCTTTTGATCCTTGGGAGCGGAAATGATGACATCGGCCGCAGAGAATCCCGAGCCGATGACCAGCAACGGGATGGAGGGGACCGGTTCGAGGGACCGCAAGGGCTGCAGCAGTGAACTAGGCTGCAGCACCTCGGTGAAGATGCCCGTGGCCAGCACCAGATGTTTACAATGGAGATTGTGGGAGCGGATATAGAAGCCCTGGTCCGTGCGCGAGATCCCCGACAGGGTTTCGTTGAAGCGGAAGACATCGCCGATGTGCACGGCCCCGGGATACCGACGGAAGTAATCCGCCGTCTCCTGCCGGCTGGGCCGCGTGAATGCCGGCAGATCCTTCCCGGTCACTGCCCGGTGGTGGTCGGCGAACGAATACCCCGGCAGCGACAACATCGATGCATAGCTCAGGGTCTGGATATCCCAGCTCGCAGGCATGGGATTCTCGGTCCATTGACCGCCAGCGCACGCGGCGTCGCCGAACACCAGATGGGGCACGGCTTTTTCGGGCTCGTACCGCCATTCGACGTTGGTGACGCATTCCAGCTCCTCGACGTCCAGACTGGGTCGGACCAGGGTGTCGAGGAGCACGTTGACCGGCAGAGCCTGGGTCGAGTAGGACAAGCGCGAGGCGGCAAAATGCTCGGTCAGCGTGTTCACGTCGGCCTGAAGCAGGGCCGGGTTCTGCAGCAGCTTGGCATGCAGCAGGGGATCCGGATGCGGCGGATCGGCTTGATAGTAGGGAATATGACCATGGAAGATGTAGGACAGGATCATGGCTGACGGGCCGTTCCCTGTAGGAGGATTAGAGTTGTCTGGGTCATACAGAAGGTCCAATTGCGAGGAGCGAGGATGTAGATGACGACATACCGACAATGATGGTGTCAGTGCTATCCATTGAAGGCCGCTGGGAGACCGCCGGCCGGCCATCCAGCGCGGGGCATGCTGACCGAGACATGCGCGGGGGAATGCGATCAGTGGATCCCAGCGGAAAAGCAGACAGATGCCGAGCGGAAGGCCATCGAGCGGCCGTTACATGGGAGAGAGCTGGAGGAGAGAGAATGAGGGAAGAATTGGGAGAAGGAAAAGATGGTGGAGAAAGAAGAGGAGGAGGAGGAGGAGGAGAGGAGGGAAGCGCAATTCCGCAGGCGGACAAGGCGGACAATAGACCGTTCGATTTTCGCTGACAAAACACGTTGGAGCGTTGGAGAAGAAGAAGTCGGGATTTGGCCGTAATCGGGGAATAGTTCTAGAAATACGACGAGAATATGTAATCATGACCTGGCCGTGGTTCCGCCCCCGCCCAGCCAAGGAAATCGGTGTTGAAAGAGCGATGAATCTGGGGATTGGACTTGTTGGAGGAGAAGTTGAAGATGTTCTGCCATTGTTCTTATATGAATACCACCACCAGCACCACCACCAGCAACAACTCAACAGTCACACCATTCAGTGTCATGACCATGCGATGATAAAGCAAGTCCGCCTGCAGGTTGCCTCCTGCATCATCCAAGTTAAATGACCGGCAACGGATCGACCCTGCATTTCATTTCATTTCACATGGCCATTCCGGGCTCTGCGGGGTCAACGTTTCGGGCAATTAGGGCTCAGGGCAATGACCCAAGCCCTGCTTACCGCTTCAGGACGGACAGGCTGACGCGGAGCCTCCCGCATGGCGTCGGCCTCGCCTTCATGATAAGCGGGCATCTCAGCGGAGAAAGAGGAAGACAGGAAGACAGGAAGACAGGACGGAGAGCGCATCTCGCACCACCACGCTGCCATGACATGACATGACATGACATGACATGACACGATCGACACTCCGCCACATCTATCCCCGTCCAAATTGATCGGATCCTCCGAAGAGGGGTTGTTGCAATCACCTCCACCACCCGCCACATCACCATGTATCACCTCGCCAAGTCGCTGTACATGTACGCTACGAGTAAAGAGGGTGAGTCCCCATCCCCATCCCATCCCATGCCTTTCTCCCTCCCCTTCTACACTTCCGAGAACTCACCCCCAACTGACTCCAACCCACAGAATACTCCGTCCTCCTCCTTGGCCTCGACAACGCCGGCAAAACCACCCTCCTCTCCCAGATCAAAGCCCTCTACCAGCCCCCGCGCGCCGATGGCAGCCTCCCGACCTCGCTCCTCCCCGCCAGCATCGGCAAGACCGTCCCCACCGTCGGCCAGAACGTCGCCACCATCTCGCTGCCGGACATGTACCTGAAGATCTGGGACGTGGGCGGCCAGATCTCCATGCGCAACCTCTGGCAGAGCTACTACACCAGCTGCCACGCCATCATCTTCGTCGTCGACAGCGCCGACGTCGGCCAGGACCCGGACATCACGCGCCTTCCGCAGCGGCGCCGCGCGAGCGGGGGTGTTGCCGCCGATGCCGACAAGACTGCCGCTGCAGACGCGGAGCAGCAGGACGAGGACGAGGACGAGGACGAGGACGGCGCCGACCTCGGAGCCACCTCCCCAACACAGATCACCTTCACGGCCGAGAACGTCGGGATCAACGCCCCCGGGAGTGACTTCGGGCGGCTGGACGAGTGCCGGCGGGTGCTGGAGTCGGTGCTCAAGCACGCCGACGTGGCCGGGGTGCCCATCCTGGTGCTGGCCAACAAGCAGGATCGGGAGGACTCGGTCGAGGTCGTCCGCATCAAGGAGGGGTTCGTGCGCAAGGTGTTCGAGGGGGAGTCCGGGGCGGGCGTGCGCGACAGTCGCGTGCTGCCGGTGAGTGCGCTGATGGGGTCCGGCGTGCAGGAGGCGGTGGAGTGGGTGCAGAGTCGTGTGAAGTGGAATAAGGAGGGTCGGCCGCCGGTGATGCGGTGATTGTCCCCATCTATACTTCTGTCGGGCATGCCCCGTCTTCTAATCCTCACCTCCGGTGGGAAATCCCGCCCTTTTGAAATATCTTTGTTTTGTCGTTCGGCGCCTGGGAGCATCCTGTTTATGAGAGATACCTAACCTGATTGAAATGATTTCTGCTTCTGTGTGATTCTTGATGATACCTGTTGGAGTTCCCATGTGCTTAGCCACCTTATTGCATCGGTCAATAGAACTAGATACAAGTCGAGAGAGCTTGCCAATGTAGAGAGAGGTATGGTAAGGCCTCACCTCACCTCACCTCACATACATCATCAGGCATCGATCGATCGACCATGTCACAGCACAGTACATGTGTACGACCAACCCAACACAGCACTCACATCATCAATCTTACGGAGCATACTCATCCGACCGCAAGTACCCACCCGATCAAACCACTACATAGTATGTACTTCTCATCAGATAGATATGCTACCAACACAGCTAGCAAGCCCGACACACCCAAAACCGGCCCTGTCCGAAAACCCCCAGTACAACAAAAGTCCAGACCCGTTGAATTGCATGCAATCCATGCATGGCATGACGTTATCTCAAATAACTTACTCAAGGGTGAGGGAGGGAGATGAAGTCAGTCGAAGTCACCTTGACGTAAACCCCCCCCCCCTCCTCTTCCCGCCGCCCGCCGTCTGGATTCGGAAGCCCTAAATTACCTGCTGTGTAGCTTTGGTCCCCCTCCCTTACTTATAAGGTGCGTCCGTCCATGCTCGAGCTCTGGAAATCAATTCAAAACGTTATTCACAGAACGCTTACGGATCACGCGACACTACCTCTTTTTTCTTAACATCTTATTATACGTATAGTATTCAGTCTATACCAACAGTCTATAACGTTATCAACACATCATCCAAAATGAGCCACTTCAGCAACCCCGACTCCGTTGCCAACCCCCAGCAGGGCGAGTTCAAGCCCTCCGTCAAGCCGACCGCTCCTCTGGAGGAGGGAGGTGTATGTATCCCCTTGGTCGTCGCCTGGTTTGGAAAAAGCCCGGCAAGCAAGCTAACAGTCGAGCAGCACCAACCCGGCCGCAAGGTCGCGCCCGCCGACTTCGCCCCCGAGTTCCGCGCCCAGACGCACCCGGCCGGCACGGCGCCCGCCTCCAGCTCCTACAGCGCCAACACCACCGGCGAGGTCGGCGGCCAGGCCCTGAACCCCAACGTCGAGCGGAGCCACGGCAAGGAGTCCGTCAAGACCTCCGCCGCCGACACCCTGATGGGCGCCACCTCGCAGGACGTGCACACCGGCCTGGGCCACCCGGGCTCCGGCCAAACCAGCGCCGAGCTGCGCCACGACGGCCAGCCCGGCCGCAAGCGCCAGACCGCCGGCCTCGAGAAGGTTGGCGCCTACGCCGACAGCAAGTTCGAGCGCGACATCCCCGGCCAGCGGGCGCTCGACCGCGAGGAGGGCCATCTCGCCGGCCAGCGCGGCGACAAGGGTGCGCTCGCTGCCGAGGACCGCCAGCCCGAGCCCGCTACCACCGCTGCTGCCGAGTGGAAGTATGAGCCCGGCACCAAGCGGGACAACACCCACAAGCACTGAGTCTTCAACGAAAATGTCGGGGCTGGACCCTGGTGAATCTCTTATGGACACAAAAGGAATCTGTTTTTGTTTTTCTTTTTCGAGCGAGAAGGTTTCCCACGAATGCTCATGTATGATTACTCTTGATGAGAAAAGAATCCAACGATGCTTGCCATGAAGGGTATCTGAAGGTTGTCTATGAACAGCAGTGGAAATGTGGATCGGTAATGGTAAATGTGAATGGGTATTGTAAAGAAAAATAAGAATCTTGGTCAGTTGGCATGTAGGCGGTCACGGTCGTTCTTCTGGTCGTTCACGAGTGGGTGGTTGTCGTTCCGTTGGCGTATTTTCTTCGGCCAGCTGCGTGCAATGTCGATGTTCGCTCGCGGGAACCACATCTCCAAGAAGGCGTAGAGAAGAAAGTCAATCACCACACACAGGCAGAAGAGCTTGCCTGCCCACACACCACATCCATAGTATCGTTTGAGCCGGTCGATCAGCGCAAAGCTCCGTACACGGTCGCCGCTAGCCTCCAGTCCCTCGCCCGGGTAGTATCCGTAGAACTCCTCCGGGCTAATATCCCCGGAGATCCCCTGGTAGACTCGCTCGGTGCGCTGCGCAACGTCGGTCCAGGAATACATCATCTTCACTTGATCATGGAAACGATCCGTCCGCACCTTGTTCGACCGCAAGGCAGCGATGGCCTTGCCAGTTGCTAGAACAATATCGTCCTCCTCGGGCTTTGAGAACGTCGTCATGTGCTGAGGCAGCACCTCGGGGATACCACCAACTCGTGTGCACACCACGTACAGTCCGCAGCTGGCGGCCTCGACTATGACTGTGCCGAAGGCTTCGGTCAAGCTAGGGTGAAGGTAGATGTGGCCACGGACCATGACGTCCCGAACCTCCTCATGCCGGACAGGTCCTAGCATTTCAACCTTGTCCTGCAACACGTTGCGCTCCAACATCTGCTCCAGATCGATCGCCTTGGGACCGGACCCCGCAATGATGAAACGTACATTCGGGTGCGACGCGAGGATTCTCGGGATAGCCGCGATGAGCAGATCGGTACCCTTATTGTAGAAGAGACGGGAGATGACAACGATCGTGATAGTGTCGTTAGGGCCGATGGGCTTCACCGACCGAGGTTCTGCCGGCCGGAAGTTCTCAGCCACCACTGCGTTCGGGATCACAGACACCATCAGCGGGTCCAGGGAGGCTCGAAGCACTGTATTCTCTTTACTGCGCAGAGGTCAGCCGGGGCTTTCCGGAAGGTACTGCGGTTAAGTCTACTTACCAAGTATGACTGACACAAATAACATGGTCAACATCACTCAAGATAAACTTGAGCAGTTTGTTGGTCAAGATGGATGCCGCATCTGCAAAACCAAACAGCGAATGGTCGGTGAACACTGTCCGAAGACCCATGGTGCGCGCATGGAGAATGGCTTCATGACAGAAGCTACTCAAGCTCGCATGCCCATGCACGATCTGGATTTGTTCACGGATGACAATATTGCGGAAGATCGGAAAGAACGAGAAGACCGTCGGCATGGTCGACTCCCGGTGAATCACAAAGAATGGGACATGGTATACCTTGAGCCCGTTTGTCAAGTATCGCACCCCCGTCCGCCCTTTGTAAGCATGTGTGATAATGATGACCTTGTGTCCGCGATCGATGAGCTTCTGTTCGACTGGTGAGTATACCATCATGGAGGGTAGGGATGAAGTATAGTCGCTTACGGTCGAGAGCTGGTAGATGTGACTTTCCACCCCACCTGTTGATCTCAGGATGTCAGCACATGGCCGAAAATTGGAGGGCAGTGTGCCTACCTGGTTGGGGGAAGAAGAAGTCACTGACCATACTGTGCAGACCATTAGACTCGCTCCGACAACCACATGCGACGGGACTCACGCAATGTTGTAAGGCATGGCTGCGGCTGGTCCTGAGCTGGCTTCGAGAGACTCTGCGCAGTTGTCAATCAGATCCGCTCATCCGCCATCCATATCACATTCAATCACCACGTCCAAGCCACAAAAAAAAAGGGAGGCTGTGAGAGCGATAGGAGGAGAAAGGAGGCCGAATGAGGCCATCCCGAAAGGGCCACGCGCGGGCGGCGATGCGGGCGGTGGTGTTGTTCTGCCGTCTCAAAGATTCCCCGCTGGAAAAAAGAAAGACTCGCAACAACAGGCAAGATCGCCGCATTTCCAATTCAGCCCTCTTCGAAAGTCCGCCCAGGACCCTTTTTGACCTCGCGATCATGGCCGGCGACCGCTCCGCGCGTCAGGAAACATCCCACATGAGCTCAGGCACCCCGTCGAGCACGAAGAAGTCCCACAAGAGGAAGAGAGACCTCGATGGCTCCACCGTCGCTACCTCGACACCCACGCCGACCAAGAAATCCAAGAAAGATCCGAGTGCTGCAACCGACTCCACTCCATCCTCAGACGTCCGCAAGAAGAGAAAGCGATCCACGGGGGCGGCCGACGGTGCTGTTCCGGAAGAATCGGCCCCGAAGGAGAGTGCTGTCTCGACGCTCCGCAGCGAAGCGTCTTCTCCAAGCAAGGACGCTAAAGACAAGAAGAAATCGAAGCACTCGAAGCGACGAACATCAGGAACTGCTGTTGAATCGGCTGAGGAACCTGCGAATCTAGAAGATGTCAAGGAGAAGAGCGCCAAGGACTCGAAGAAGTCTGCCCGAGCCGCGGAGTCTACTCAGGCGGATGATGACACAAAACCGAAGGACAAGTTTGCGGGCATCAGGTCGAAGTTCGAAAAGTCTATGAAAGCGAGAGAGCTGGAAAAAGCACGCAAGAAGGATACAGATGAAGACGACTCTACAGGACTGTTGACGGCCGAACCGGTTGTCGCGCAAGGCTTGGAGCCTCTACCACAGCCTGAGCAAGTCCCCGAGGTGTTCGAGAAGCCTACATACTCGTCGCTTCCGGCCTGGCTGGCCAATCCCCTGCGGACCTCGGCGACCGAGAAGACGAAGTTCTCTGAATTGGGAATTAATGCGAACCTGCTGCGGGTATTGGAGGATAACGGCTACAAGGAAGCGTTTGCTGTGCAGTCGGCGGTCATCCCCCTGCTACTCCAGGGCCCTAAGAACCACGCCGGCGATGTCTGTGTCTCTGCAGCCACCGGTTCCGGAAAGACCCTATCCTACGTTCTACCGCTTGTCACCGCGCTTGAGCAGATCCCTGCCCCTCGGCTGCGGGGTCTCATTGTCGTGCCAACCCGAGAATTGGTGAAGCAGGCCCGCGAGGCGTGTGAACTGTGTGTTGCTGGCTCCGGCCTGCGCGTGGGATCAGCTGTGGGTAATGTAGCCATCAAGGACGAACAGCGCTCGTTGATGCGCATTGACCAGGTGTACGGGCCCGCGACGTTCCAGCGCCGCCAGCATGTGAAAATGTCCGGGGACGACTGGACCAACTTCAACTTGCAGGATTATATCACCGACGCGGTGGATTCCAGCGAGGCTCTACCGGGGTACGTGCACCGTCCGGAACCGAACGTTGACATTCTCATCTGTACCCCGGGTCGCCTTGTCGACCACATCCGCTACACCAAAGGCTTTACGCTGAAGCACCTGGAATGGCTCGTGATCGACGAGGCTGATCGGTTGCTCAACGAGAGCTTCCAAGAATGGGTTGACGTGGTCATGAACTCGCTGGATGCGCGCCGATCCCCCGAGGCGTTTGGCTTCAGCGGGACTTTCCTGTCGGAGCTGGGCCTCCCGATCCACAGCAGGGAGCCAAGGAAGGTGGTTCTGAGTGCGACCATGACCCGGGACGTGACGAAGTTGAATTCTCTCCGACTCGCCAACCCCAAGCTTGTCATTGTGGGTTCCACCGATACCGCCGCCGTCGGCGACGACGAGAGTGGCGTGATCGCCGGCGCCGACGAGCAGTTCACCCTGCCGCCGACCTTGAAGGAGCACTCGATCTCGGTGGGCGATGGGTCCCTCAAGCCACTCTACCTGCTGCGCCTTCTCCTTTCCCACATCCGAATCAACGGCACCAACCAAGCGGCCAAGGCCTCCGATTCGGACACTTCGGACGATACCTCTTCGGACGACACATCCTCCGACGAAACCTCCTCGGACGAGTCCAGCTCGGACGATTCGGATTCGGATTCGGACTCAGACTCGGACACATCCAGCTCAGGCTCGGACTCCGAATCAGACGACACCTCCTCCAGCGAGTCTGATTCTTCCTCCAGCGAGTCCTCCTCCGACAGCGACAGCGACAGCGACAGCTCCTCCTCCAGCGCCTCCACCACCTCCCGAACCAAACCCACCCGCCCCCGCCCCTCCCCCTCCTCCAACACCAACAAAACCACGCCGACCGTCCTCATCTTCACCAAATCCTCCGAATCCGCCTCGCGTCTCGCGCGCCTCCTCGCGCTACTAGACCCGACCCTCGCGTCGCGCACGGGCACGATCATCAAGTCCAACAAATCCTCAGCCTCGCGCAAGACCCTGACCGCCCACCGCCGCGGCAAGCTCGCGATCATCATCGCGACGGACCGCGCCTCGCGCGGCCTCGACCTGCCCCGGCTGACGCACGTGGTCAACTACGACGTGCCGACCAGCGTGACGACCTACGTGCACCGCGTGGGCCGCACGGCGCGCGCCGGCCAGGCCGGCGCGGCCTGGACCCTCGTCGCCCACCGCGAGGGCAAGTGGTTCGCGCAGCAGATCGGCGGCGCCGCGGACGGGCAGATCGTGCGCGTCGAGGCGGACGGTGGGGACCGCCCGCAGAAGGTGCATAGGGTGGCGGTTAGTCTGGAGGGGATGAAGGCGGCGCGCGCGCGGTATGCGGAGGCGTTGGATGTGTTGGAGCGGGAGGTGCGGAGTGGGGGGAAGGAGAAGGAGAAGGAGACGCGGTAGGTCTGTCTGGTATTCAGGGAGGTGTTGTCATTACTAGGACCGTAACGGCCGGGTGAGCTTGTGAGCTTTTGATTTCCCCCCCCCTCCCGGAGTATGTTGTCGAATATAGACCAAAATTTGCACGGAGGGCGTTTAACTTTTTCTGTTCATGATTATCAATCATCTTTGACTAGTGCCTGGGGAGGAGTGTGTACTGTACATAGCGTGTTATTCTTGCTTGCTTGCTCTCAGAGAAAGGAAAGGAATCCAACTTCACTGCATTGAAAATCCCGAATGTGTAACTTTTGCATCCATTCTGCATATCACCTGGTGGTAACGGTCTAGTGCTATATATCCGATCCTACAACCCTAATTAATCCCTTTGGGGATCCCCCCGGAAACAACCTACTCATCCCCCGCCACCCCCTGCACCTCCTCCGGCCACTTCAACAGCACAACCTGCTCACCCACCAACTCCACCTCGACCACGACCTCGCGCTCATTATTCAGGGCCACCTCATACCGCCCCGGAAACAGCACGGTGTTACCCGCTTCATCCACCCTCGCCAACCGATCCACCGCCACCGGCACATTCAACTCGGCCGTGCCGCCCTCCTTCGCCACGGCGGCGAGCCGGTCGAACCCGACGAGCCATTTATTCGGGTACGGGGAGGGGCCCGCAGTCGAGGTGTTGGCGTACACCAGGGCGGTGTAATCGGAATCCCGCTGTCCGGAGTTCGTGATGGAGGCGGTGAAGTTGAAGAGGGTGCGTTGGCCGACGGTCGTGGTGTCTGGGTGTGCGGCGGAGGTGAGGTCGGTGATGTTGAAGGTATACTTCGTCTTCGCTGCTTGGGCTGAGGAAGCGTTGAAGGTGGTGTAGAACAGGCCGTGGCCGAAGGCGTAGACGGGCTCGCCGGTGTACCACATGTAGGTCTGGCCCGGGTTCTGTGTAGTCTCATTCGGCCGCAGGTTCATGTCGAGGGCCGAGAAGCTCTCGGCGTAGGCGGCCGGGTACTGGGTCGTGGTGAGGCGGCCGGCGGGGGCGCGCGCGCCCGTGAGGATGTCGCGCAGGGCGAGGCCGCCGGATTGGCCCGGGTAGCCGCCCCAGAGGAGGGCGTTGACCTTCGCGTTGAACTTCAGGGAAGAAGAGTCGACCTGGCCGCCGCCCATCTGGTACACCACCAGGGGCTGGTCGTCGGATTTCTGCGCCGCGAGTTGCGAGATCAGCTCGAGTTGGTTGCCGGGCCAGGCGATCGAGCTGCGGTCTTGGGCTTCGGCTTCGATGGTGTTATCGATGCCCCCCACGAATACGATGGTGTCGGCGGCGCGCGCCGCGGAGAGCGCGGCGCTGAAGTTCGCCGTCGAGTTCGTCGAGATCTCCGTGCCGGGGGCGTAGTGTACTGTGTACCCGGCGGCCGTGAAGGCGTCGACCGGGCTGATGAGGTATGGCGCGTCGCCGTAGTAGTTACCCTGGAGCTGGGTGGTGGCGTTGGCCCAGGGGCCGATGAGGGCGATGGATTTGTTCTTGCCCTCGGAGGGGGAGGCAAGAGGGAGGGTGCCGTCGTTCTTCAGGAGGACGATGCCTTCGACTGCCGCCTCGTAGGAAATGTTCCATGCGTCTGTCTTCTGGACGTCGGGCCAGCCCAGGCTGCGGTACGGGTTGCTGCTGCTGCTGTTGCCGTCGAAGTAGCCCAGCTCGACGAGGTTGGCGTACAGCCGGATGAAACCACGCTCGATGTCGTCGCGGGCGACAGCCCCGGTGGTGATGGACTCGTTGAAGTGATATTGATAGGAGGTGCCGCAGTCAATGTCAGTGCCGGCGAGGATGGCATCGGCGGCGGCGCTGGGCTCGTTGGCCGCGTAGCCGTGGGGGTTGAAGACGCCGTAGACGGCGCCGCAGTCGCCGGAGACGTAGCCGTGGTCGACGAAGGAGAAGGTGTCGCGCAGGAGGGTCTGCAGAAAGAAGGTGTTGGAGCAGCTGGGCACTCCGTTAACGGCGTTGTAGGAGCACATGAAGCTGTGGACGTGGGCGTCGCGCGCGGCGACGAGGAACTGCGGCGTGTAGTACTCGGCCAGGTCTTGCTGCGTAATGTTGACATCGTTCCCCAGCCGGGAGTGGTTGTCCCAGTTCTCGATGTCGTAGCCGGCAAAGTGCTTGGCTGTCGCGGCGAGCTTCAGATGCTCTGGGTTCACACCACCCTGGATACCCGTGATGTATTCGTAGGCGTAGGCGGCCGTAAGAGTGTACGCATCCTCGCCAGGAGTTTCCTGTCCACGACCCCAGACTGGATGGCGGAAGGTATTGATGTTTGGCGAGTAGACGTCGAGGCCAAAGCGGCCGGCGTTGTTGAAGGCACGGCCCTGAGTCGAAATAATGGAGGCGATCTGGTTGATCAGGGTGCGATTGAAGGCCGCTGCGGAGAGAATGGGTGAGGGGAAGGACGTCGCCCAGCTGTATGCCCCGTTGTCGGTGAAGTTGGCGCGAGCCAGGCCATGCAGGGCCTCACTCCAGACCTGGTATGGAGGCAGACCCAGACGAGGGACACCCGGGCTGGTGTTACCAGTGTTGGCGATAAGTTCCTCGAGGGTGAAGAGGGAGACCAGAGCCGCGGCGCGGTCATAGGGCGAGGCAGTCGAGTCGCAGACGAGGTTCTTGCTCAGAGGACCGCTCTGGCAGTCGGGGAAGGACAGGGAGATTGTGTCTAGACATTGTGGAAACAAGTCCGGATTGGCTTCGACGTTGTAATCCACGTAGCTGCTGTTATGTTGCCCCAGAGCTTGAGGCAGTAGAGCCAGCAGAGCAAGAGCCGCCACAGCCATGGTGATGGTTGTGGTTGTGATTGGGAGGAGGATGAGACGAATTGGGGAAATTGGGCGACAACGTCATACTCAATGTTCAATTGTGCCGGCAAACGTGAAGGAATTTATAGTTGAGTCGAGGCGAGTTGAATGGAGTCGAGTATAGATGCGGGGTGGCTGCGGAGAACCGGCGATGCGGTGCAAGAGGCGTGTCGATCACCTTCCCTCCCTCCTTTAGCCTGAATCCTTCCCTAGCTTGCCTAGCTTCAAGTTGCTTTGATTTACCTTTAGCCGGAGAGGAGTTAAGGAGGAGTTGAGGAGGAGTTGAGGAGGAGGAGAGGAGGAGAAGAAGAACCTTGCAGGAGTCTGCAGAGAAATGCGTCACAGTCGGTTAAATGACCTTGTCGGAGATCATCCGATGTGGTGCGATTCTTCCACAACACTACATCTACCGGTCCTCTCGGCAGTTCCTGTACCTCCAGCAGCAGCCCACTGACACGAAATGGTAAAATATTGAGTCGGTGAGGCCCGCACCTTGGACAGGCTAATGTCTGAACTATTTGCTAACCATGTATCTCATTTAGGACAATCCAATGCGCAAGTTTTCTGAGCACTCTCGGACGGACACTCGGATCATGCTCTGACCAACCCTCCTATGCACTTCACTTTCCATAAGCATCGCGAGAGAATGACCTCGGCACAGTCTGGAGGTCAAGAACATCTTACGGGAATTCAGACCCGACACAACGCGATGCAATGATGACTTTGCGTTACAAGCACTCTCGCAGGTTCGATAGACCATCTCTACTGCTGACCCGATGGTTCAGACCGGCGGTGCTGACGATTGCTGGACCTCTACAATCCCTTGCTGCTCAGTGCCCCTCGTCGTTATGGTCATGACAAACCCTGAATGGAACCTCATCTCTGTGGGACTTCCACGGACCTCGAGTCCCACCCCTGAGAATGTTCGAGCGTAGCATCGCCTTCGAGCTCCGCATGGCAACAATGTGGCAGCGAAAGATTTTAAGACACCCTGAAAGAAAAGGCCCATAAAGTGGGCAGTATAGCTGAACAAAACCCCAGTAACACCGAGCGAAGGGATAGAAGATGAAACTGGACCATATATTGAAGGCCATTACAGCTCAGGAGGCGACTACTCCCACCAACGATGGTTTCGGCAGACACATACTGCCCCATGCGCAAGTCACAGTCTCTTTCTGTCCCTAGAAAACCACGGACTCGGTTTCGACGACACCGCACTGGATCCTCTGAGTACAACAATTGTAGCTTGGTTACGAGACCACTCTTCTTCGAAGCTAAGCATGTCAGCGCTCCGGTAGGATTACCGGGAGTAGTATCAACAAGGTAACCACAGGTAAACTCACCACTCTACAGCAACAACAGCACCACACAAACACGATCATGAACAGAGTGAAGACGTAAGGAATCAACGACTTTTGAATTATCTCCAGGTTTAGAAAACCACCTGCATCTGAATATTAATATATGCTACATAACCACATCATCGCTCTGCTCCTGCCGATTCTCATCCAGAAAATCCAACTAGATAGCATCTTTAGCCAGAGCCTCGCTCTCGATCGCCACCACCGTGGGTCCCTGGTAATCCCCCTTCTTCGCCACCCAGATGGCCGCAATCAGGATCGTGAACCCGCCCGTGATCAAACACGTGTAGTTCATCGTCTCGGCATCCACGGGCATCGAGAACGGGAAGCAGAAGATCACGATGAACACGATGATGAAGGCGCACGTGACACCATTGACGATGAAGCCCACGGGGCCGGACATCCAGAACCACCCGCGGGGGATGCCCTGACGCCCGCGCAGGAGGTGCGGCAGGATGGCCGCGAGGTAGGAGATGGTGGTGAGGACGACGAAGGAGCTGACGAAGGCGCTGAAGGCGGTGGAGTTGCCGACGTAGATACAGCCCAGGACGAGGGGGATGACGCCGCTGACGAGCACCGCGGCGAGGGGGTTCTTGTGCGTCGGGTCGACGCGGCGGAGGTAGCCGCTGAAGGGGGTGGCGCCGTCGCGGGCGAGCGTCCACAGGACACGGCTGGAGGTGAGGTAGCAGCCGATGATGGCCACGACCAGGGGCAGGAGCGAGACGATAATCAGACCCAGGGAGCCGCCGCGCGAGCCGGTGATCTGGACGTAGATCTCGGTCAACGGGTAGAGGTAGGGGGCGTCGAGGACGGCGTCCAAGTCTGTGATCCCGTAGAAGATGACGATGAGGTAGAGGAACGCCGTGAAGAAGCCCATCACGTACTGCGCCAGCATGCCGATGGGGATGTTCTTGCCCGGTTGCGGGACCTCTTCGGCCAGGTGCGAGATCACGTCCGGCGTGCCGACGGCGAACGCTCCGTTCAACATTCCCAAACAAAACACAAAGCCGTTGCTGCTGTAGCCGGCTTCGTTGAGCCAGTCTCGCCAGACGAAGTCATCGGTCGCGTAGGGTTGGCCGTTGACGTGCGGCATCACCGCGCACACAATCACCGTGATCAGGAAGCCGGCCACCGTCAATGCTCCGCCAACGGATTCGATCATGGGTAGCGCCCGGTTGGCGAAGGCGACGGTCAGACAGCAGCCGATCGAGCAAATCAGGTAGGCGATAAAAACGTGCCAGCGCTGGATGGTGTAGTCTGGGTGGAAGAGCGCGTAGGCCGACACCACCTGTGTGCCTAGAATCTGCGTCGTGGATGCGGCGCCGAAGATCCAGGCCAGGAAGTTCCACCATCCGGCGAAGAAGCCGACCGGACGTCCGTATCTACCAGCGGTGATGGTTGCCCAGTGGTAGACTGTTGAGCAAGCGCATCAAACATTAGTCCTTTGTTCATCAGTCCTTTCATGATAGGATTGGACTCACCTCCACCGGAGGATGGCATGGACGAGGCCAGCTCGGCCAGGGAGGCGGCGATGAACCAGTAAAAGAAGGAGGCGGCGATCCTGCAAGCGACAGTCAGCTTTTTACGCGTATCCAAAACAATGCAGTAGAACCAACGTACATCTCATAGATGACACCGGGCGGCCCGCCATCATAGATAGCTGTGACCTGTGCATGACAGTCAGCCACTATCCAGCACTACCACCATGGTCGACAAGATATACATACAATACTTCCACCCAAGGCAATCCAGGTATTTCCACTGGTCAAGGCCAGACCACAGATATTGATGAAGCCGAAATTCCGATCGAGCTCCTGCTTGTGGCCGGAAGCATTGATGGGGGCCGAGACAGACGAACGACGACCGTCGGAGGGGGAATGCAACTCAATCGCCGCAGGATCGCCGGCATATTGCTTGGCCTCGTGCTGCTGCTGCTGCTCCATGCTGTTTAGGTGCAAAGCATGGGAGATCTTATCTTATCCACACGGTAGGAAAGGAGATCGAACAAAGGAACAAGAAAAGAAAAAAGTAGCCAAAGAAGAAGGAGAAGAAGCAAACAAGGAAGAAAAAAAAGACCAGGGGCAGAGAACTGGTTTGCTTGAGTGCTTTTTCAATCTTCTCAACTTCCACTAATGCATGCAGGGTTTATTACTTCCTTCGCCTCCCGCCGAAAAGTTCAGCAGGCTGCAGGACCATCAGGAACGCCGCACGAGCGAAAGAGAGACAAGAGAGCGAGAGCGCAAGATCTCGATCGTACGACGACCGGAGAGCGGCAAGGGGGAAGAGAGGCAGAGACAGCCAACGAGAGGGGGGAACAGCATGCGATTCCCCATTTGGTGTGTGGTTAGTTCATCCTTGGGCGAAACTTAAAGGATATTAACTTTGCCCCAATGGATGAAGCATTGAAGCAGAAGGCAGGGATCGACAAGAGAGTAGGAATTGAGAGGAGTGAGTATCTTAGTCAAGGAGGGGGGGAGGAGGAGGAGGAGGAGCCATGGATGAGAAGAGAATAAGTTGATCTAGGACGGGTTAAGTCATCATGCATACTCAACAAACAACAACTGAATTGCATTAACATTGAACTACAGTACAATGGACAGGCACGCGACAACCCACCGTACTCGGCGCAGATGCATGGGTTGTTGTATGCATAAACTGACTCACAACGATGACACTCCCTCCCTCTCTTATCAGAATGTCGGATAATCAACCTGACACATGGCCGACACTTTGGCTGTAGCCTGTCTACCCTAACACCAGCCAATAACCAGCTGAACACGCCAAGCGACCACCGATATTACCCCAATTACACCAAAGACACTACACATTATCTAGAGTAAGTACTATCAAAAGCAATATCCGGAATTCATCTGGCCAGCAATCGACCCCATACCACTCCCCAAAGCACAGATCATTCCCCGGTCCCTGACCACAGGGTTAGACATTCAAATTGGTCACGGAATCTTCGGAAATCCGGACGGAGCGTGCCGTTGCCCACAGCCCAAGTCACTCTCCATTCTTTTTCAAAGCACAACCAAGCAGCAAAAAACCTCTCAAACTTCTCAATGGTCCGTCTGCCGGCTCCACCAGCCGCAGTCAACGAATCTCCGTTCTCCATACTCCAGGAACTCGTCCCAAATCAAGAACAAGTCACAAAAGGACGCTGGCGTAAGACAATTCAGACCACTAACCAAGTGGATTCGTAGAACCAATCCCCAGTGGAGATTGGGCCACACTAATACTTAAACACTCAATGCATTTGAGACAAGCTGCAAAGTTAATTTCCATCGCATTGCTGCCATTCATTCCTTGCGGTCCACGCCGGTCGAAGTGAGCCATCGGCCTCGTGCCTGCCAGGGTTTGTACCTGCAGCTGATCAACCTGCAGGTGAGAGATCATAAAGCAATGCTTGTTCCAGCAACCAACCCGTCGGTCGGTCGGTCGGTCGGTCGGTCGCTCGCTCGCTCTTATTCTGCAGGGCGAGTCCTTGTCCGAAACAAATACGATGATTGCGCACGCCTGATGTAGAGCTGGCGCCATCTCGAACGGTGCCGTGCTAGGTCCAACTAGCCCAGCCAAAGCAGCAGGGGTGACAGGGTTTTTCAAGCCGGAGGCGGAAATTCCATCCTCTTTTGAAGATTATGCCCGGCCCGTTGCGACCACTATTTCTTTAGTCGCTGGACTAGATGGCCTAATCGACCTCGCTTCGCTTTTTCCTGGTCTGTTGCGCGAACCTCCGGTCTCGTGCAGATTTCTGTCTTGAGAGTTACCCTCGACAACGTCCCGGATACTCTTTCCCGGAGAACCTGAAGCATGCGAAACAGCACGGGGATATCCGAATGATACTACTGATTCAACTTGGGATAGTAGCGATTGAGACAACTGTGACTGTCTCGAGCCTACGCTCCAAGTTCGGAAGCGACCGACCCGGAGGATACAGGCTTTCGGATAGTAATCCGTGACCAGGAGCTCGTATCGTCCTTCGGATGATATATATTTGATTGTGTTAACGCGAAGGATCCATTCCGAACATGCGAAGGATTCGCTTCTAAACATAGGCGGAACGAGGTGAAACTAGGGAGACTTCCTGCACCTCGGACGGATCTTTGTTGCTCGCCTATGGTATCCGAGACAGCATTGATTAAACAATGCACATGGAGTTGGTCAACGTGCGAAACGAGTCCTCTGTACTCCCTAAGAGGGTCAGTCAACTGTGGTATAACTTCAGACAATGAATAGCTCCCTGCGCTAAAGCTTGCTACTCATGACCATATATAATGAGCCATAGCGTAGGGGACGCGGCGACGCGCTCCATAATGTTCAACGCCTAAACTGAATACTGCAAGCCTTCATCGTAAGCTTGCTTCTAACGACTGAGCAAAGCGTCGCGCGACCGCCATGATACTGCTCGTCGGACACCAAGACTCTCCAAATGGCAGTGGGATTGCAGGAAATTCTAATATGGTCAGCACAACACCTAGATACTATCCACACCTAGGAGCAGTTGAGTGCCAACTGCTCAGGAATGACTACACTATTCGCCCTTGCGACCATCGCTTACTGTTTCATTCTGAACAATATAGACGACCCGTGACACGGAGAATGCCTGCGAATGAATCTTTTCGGCCCGCTACGTAGGCGAAAGTGTAGGACCGTCCGATAAAGCATCACATGGCTCGGGATTGAGAGTGAAGACGAAACCTGGCTTTCACCTTAGCATTGACTACAAACAACGAATAAGCTTGATACCATTCCTACAGAATCATGAAACCTATACGATCGACTGATGCAAGCAGCAAACGCCCTGGATTCGACCAGACGACGAATTCTGGCATTGCTCTTACCGTAAGATCTGCAAAAGGACAATATCGCATCCTACCAGGATCGTCGTGGTCGGGACTAACGACAATTGTTGCTCAGACTAAGAACGTAGAACATCCGCTGACGTTGAGCGTGAGTCGCAACGTAGTTTGCTTGCTGCTGCACGTTCCTCGGATGATGAGCACACCGTGGTTCGAATGCATCGCATGCAGGATAGAGCAAACATCCTTAATCCAACAACACAGCGGTCGCTTGCCGATGGTCAGTGTGCGGCCACCCGTGACGTAGTCCTTTGACAACGGCGACAAAGTATTGTGACTTAACATAACATCTACCCGAAATTGGCGAAACCTCTCGACCGACGGACATGAGAATGGCACTGTTCTGGTCACCAATGCTGATGCAACGACCAGTTGTCAAATGCTTCGACGAATTGGCATGTGATCGTACCCGTAGCTGATGCAGACGAGAGCTGTCAAGCAACACGGGAAGGGAGGACAGAATGCACCGAATGACTGTGTGGACCTCGTCCTGCTGATAGAGATGCAGCATCTCTTTCGCGTCTTTGCGCTTGTATCAAGCCATCTCGACTGATCGTAAGCCACAATTTCGGCTCAAAACATATCGGTGACATTGGTAGTTTGTATACGTTCTGCGGAGAATCTGACATGAGCCTGCGCGAACACTGGTGACACCTCAACGCAAAGAGCACATGCACATCAAGCATCTGTCATATGGATGCACAACCTCCGGACAAATGGGATTCCACTGGTTAGTTGATAGACATCGCAGCCTCAAATGGCGGTCTGTAAAGGGCTCGTCGAGTCATATCACAGGCATCGGGTGAGTGACAGCCATGCGGCTTCGATACGAGAAATGGATCATTTGAGCCGGAGGCTACAATAACCAGGGAGCCCCGACGCCGAGTGCGTCGGGTTGCGAGCAGGGCCATCCTGGAGTCCGACTGTACAATCTCCGATTGATTCTGCCCTCGGTCGCAACGCGACTCGCGCATACAGCGCTTCGAGATCAATAGCAGGCAGTTCCGATATTTTGTCGTCCTAGGGCATCAACAGGGATCCAGACATGATTCACACCAGGTTCACACGTGTCATGGGGCTAGGACACCACCAGAACTATGAGCTGCATATTCAATTCACGTACAGGGTACGCGTTGGGCGGCATGCTGTACCCCTCCAGCGCAGTCCGCATGTGAGTAACACAGGGACGCAGGTGCGGGGTACACCAGATTGTGCATCGACTGTCAGCTGTCACGGAAGCGCCCTAAGCGATCCCCTCCAAAGGCATGAGAGTCGAGTCGGTACGGTTCCTGTCGAGGCATCTCGATATCGACATAGAGCCTCGATGCTGCCCAGCTCGTTCTGGGCCCGACGACCACCCGCAACTGGTTGTTATCTCGGTCTATAGGCCGGGAGGGTGCCATATCCTGATTGGAACCGACATAGGAACCCCTCATATGACGCACTGATTACATTCGGGGTTGCAGATACACACGTGTCAGCGCCATTGGATCTTGGACACGGTCAGTCCAGGCTATTGAGGCCTTGGAAGAGGGATGGCTAGACCTTAAAGTGGCCCGTGTTCAGTCAGGTTGCATTGTATTATCTGATCGGCTCGGAGAAAGGGTGCCATGTGACGCAAGCCTCCCCGGTCGTTACTAGGATCGGAAATCAAAGTATCCAAGTACCACTCGTACGGAATTGAGAGTCCCCTAATTAGCCAGTCGACTTGGAGTCGATGATGTGGCTGGTTGAAGAGCCTCCAAAGTATGGGTACACAGCTGTGAGACTGATATGTGCCTTGAGTGGGGTTCGCGATGCGATCTTATCTTGACTGACGCCATAGATAACAGTAATGGAGGGACCCTGGCGTCATCGGTAGCGAGATGGGTTTAGCTGTGAGAACAAAGACCGTCAGCATAGGGGTTTCTTCGGCAAAACCACCCTCAAGTCGATGATCAGGAAACCGGCATCGTGTTAGCCGGTGTTGTTGTTGGTGAAGACTTTCTTACCCCCTCATCCCGACAACGCAGAGACGGTCAATGTACCTACAGTACAGTAGTGCTCGCAAGCCGCGCCCTCTACCCCGCCTGCATTCCGTGCGCTGCAGATCGACCCCTCAAACAAACCCGAGACCGCTCATCCTTTGACACTGATCCTTGATACATGCCAACTGGGGTGATAATGAAAGGGGTAACTGACATTGCACCCCAAGTCCCCAAGTCCCCAAGTCCCCAGAGTCTCGGGTCGGTGACCTGAAGGGGAATGGATGAACTTCCCCCATCAAACCCATTCTCATTGTATGAGAGCATGCTTGTGTAGAGGTGGCAAGGGCTGTTCTTGGAATGAGTTCGGTGAGAGCTGAGGGTTAGCTAATAACAATCTGATTGAATGATAACAGTCCACTTGGTTCGGGACAGGCGAGGTTGGAGACGAAACGAACCCCGCCGCCACTTGAGCCGCCCGGTGATGGCGATTAGAGAGTCTCCTCCCCGCTGCTTCCTTCTCGTGGCGGCGGCGGGGGAGGTCAGTCAGGGTCAGGTGACCGATGAGCGCCCTGGGAGGACGGGTCACGGGCGGGTGCCACCCTTTTGCCACATTTCCATCACCGGGTGGCGGTGTCATTGGCCAACACCGCAACTACATAGCTGTTGCCCGGAGTACTCCGTAGAATACTCATAGAAAGTAGCCACCAACTGATCGAGGTCCAACATAGCCAGGAGAAACCGAATGGACTCATCTCGCTGCTTGCCACTGAGATAGGATGGTTGCATACGCAGACAGTACACTGCACATTCCATCCGATCTCTAGCTACTGCTGCTGGAAGTGCTGCCTGTGTGTGGCTTTGGGCTTTGGAGAGATGTTGATATATCGAATCTGATCCATGTACGGGGGTACACGGTCGCCAACTAACTATGTATATCATGCGCAATGAGTTATGTGCATCACTGCAAGTAAGGGCTCAGACATCCAGTCCGGGTCACAAAGTACGAAGTGTTTTATTCATGTAGACTTAAGCTATTTGCATGTGAAATCCATGGTGCTGGCTGAATTGATCGCCGAGAATCTGAAGCGTCTCATCCCATTACTGAAACCGCAAAGGAAACTGGAATGTTTGTACGGAGCTGCGCGGAGTACCACGGGGAAGATCTCCCGGCTCTGGCAATCTCCAATCCCGGCGAAAGATGAGTGCGGCGGCACTGCGGATCGCACTTCCCCCTTTTCTTTGTCTAAGGAAGTCCTAGACGAGACTCAGGCCAACGTTGAATTGGCACAATGATGTAGAGTACAGTACGGAGTACAGTAAACAACTGCAGTGCGCGCAGTGCGCACCCACAAACAACCCCCCTCCGTCCTCTCACCCCACCCAACCTTACCAATCTCCGATTCCCCAATTCTCTCTCGACCCGTCCTGACAGTTTCTGAATTCTGACACCCCTCCATCTGATTAAACTATGGCCCCCCTCCCCTCCCCAACACAACACAACACAACACCCGAAACAGACCACGTACACATCTACGAGTCCTTCCGTATTTTGAAGCGGTATGTATTCCCCGAAAGAAGTCGGTATACGCACACAGCAGCCCACTGCACCCCATCCCCAAATACCTCTAGAAGCCAACCCAAGCAAAAAAGCAAATCCAATCACCTGAAACAATCACCTAGATACTCTACAGGCAAAAAACAAACAAACAAACAACCATAGCCAACCCACCCCCCACCGCAATCCACAGAACTGCACCACCATCCATCCATCTGCAAAAGCGCAGGTTAAACCCAAACCAACCTAGCGGAAATCCCCGGCGCCCAAACCAAACCAAATCGAGATCCTCATGCATTTGAGATCTTTTCTCTTGTCTCTCGACCGAGATTCGATTTTGAACCGGTCCGGTCGAGGGAAGGATAATACGATTGACAGGGCTGCTGCACTGCACTAGGTACATACACCAACTAGACTTGGGTTAGGTTTAGACTGACTACTGGAACATGGTTTGCGCTGTTGGGCCGGGGGGGGGGGAGGGAGTTTGTAGGCTAGGCTAGTAGGCTGGTAGCAGAAGGTTAAGATTTTTCTTGGTGTAGAGTATAAATCTCGGCTTTAACTGCTTCTCTCGCTTTGGGTAGAGTTAATTCGAGTCTAGACTACGTAGTCGATGATGTTGTGAAGAAGTATATTTGGCAATGCGTCGCGATCGATGGAGACACAGACGTGGGAAAAGAGGGCGCGAAGAGCACAGCCACGATGTGGCGATGCTTCTTGGGCAAGATATCTTTCTTAAGGATAACCTGGCTTGTGAAGAGTAGAGCGTTCATTACTACGAGTAGACGGGTGTAGGAAGCCGAGGTATACGGTAGTATACGTACACCGTTACTATTCGTAGGGGGATTCTTCAACGCTAAGAGGGGCATTTCTGAGGATGTCCGCGGGTTGCTGAGAAAGATTAAGATGACAAGTGGATCAAAATTGAAGAAAAGGTTCCGCGCACGAGCTAAGTTTCCTCTCTGAGCCTTGGCCTTTGGCTGACTGGGTCGCTTGATGTGCTCGGCTCGGCTGCTTGGGTGGTTGTCGTGGATGCTGATTGCTGATTGCTGTGTGGCCAAGTCTACTCCGTGGATAGTGGATTGTTGTTTACTTTGCTCTACTACTAGCGCTGAGAGTAGTTAGTAGCTTGTTTAGTCGTTGGTGCCTGCGGCCATCCTCTCCACCCTCTTTTCGTCGTCTCTTCATCGAAACAACAGTGCGGTGTAGGCAATTGTCTAGTTTCATTAATTGTCGTAGCAAAAGCAAAGCGCTAAACTCGATTGCTCAGAGAAGACAAGAGAAGCAAGCCAGGTGACCAGATTGGTACCGATCGTAGACTCTAGAGAAAGAGAAACATGCTCCATCGACTCGAAACGACCCCAAGATCCAGCTTGGACCCCTTGGCTCCCTTTTGTCCACGGTGATCAACAATTCCTCTATCCCCGTATTTACAGTTTGAAGATACATGGATTCTACGGAGTACCATCTCTCGAACGACAGTATCGTTTCTCGGACCACCGGACGGGCGAGGGGGGCTTCGAGCCCTTCGAGCCCTTCGAGCCCTTCGACGAGCGTTCGACGAGATTACTGAGTTAGGATGGATCGACGGAGATCCTCCCCGAGTCTCTCCTTAGCATCAACCTTCGACCCATGGTTCCGAGCCCTGCTGGCAGTTGGTGTCGGGAGGCGAAGAACGGGTTGCTGGGGGATTCCATCCAATTTGGAGAAGGCGAGACAGACAGAAAATGGCCCGGAGACTTTTCGGTCTGTTTTCGTTCCCTTCACCTTCACCGGGAGTTGCTGTTCGAAGTCTCCAGCCATCTTCCGTCTCGGCAAGACCCAACGAGAACTTGAGGGGTTTTCTGTGGTTGAGTGCCTTTTTAGGTTTCTACTTTAGCAATCCGGCCGGTTTGATACGATGCCGTACGTGGTTTACTCCGTCGTATCCTTCTGCAAAGCGTCGTGGAGATCATTCCCCGTGGACCGGGAGTTGATTCTCGTCCAATTCAAAATGAGTTAGGGCGATCATCGAAAATGCCTGTGCTTTCATAGGGGCAGGCAGTTGATTGATAGATCAACTGCCAGAAGGCTTGGCCTTGGCACTATTCCTTAGCGACTTGTGCTACTCAGCAGCCTAAGGGTAATGGATTGTTGGGCAGGGCGTCTTGCTGCCTCGTCACACGCGCTCTGTTTTCGATGCGCTCTAGCTGCTGATCTAGCTGCCGATTGCTGTTACATCGTCCATGCCGACTTGCGTTCCAGGTTGGCCCCGAATTTTGAGACCATCGGAAAGAACCCTTTCCAGCGCCTTCCATATAGTAGAACGAACTATAGTTCCTGGCTCATACATCCCTGCGAGGTATAGACGCCATTGTCGTCATGATTCCTGGTCCCTGCAAGTGAAGACAAGGCAATTGGCAGGACAGACTAGTTCGGATCCTGCAGTAGTGTACATGAACATCCCCAGGCTGCCCTCCTTAGTAAGAGGAGTAGTCTAGACTGCCCTGACAGGGCAACTGAATGATGATTGTGCCCAGTCTAGCAAACGACTGTCGAAGCTACGATGGCCGACAGTGCCGGGGGCTGACTGCACCTGTACGGCGGCGGATGTCTTACAGCCATGGCTGCAGGTCGCACCAACCAGCGAGCCCGATGGAAGGACTAGTGAAATCCTGACCAATTTAGACTCGCCGTAGCGGCTTCCCGAACGACTCTCAATTTCGGATACTGTTTCAGACTGCAGGACGACTCGACGAGGGAGTCGCAGACGGGTCAATTATCTCTCCGGGAGCTGTCAGGTACGCGAGTGAGCCCAGCTGACCTATACTCTGTCCGTCGTAGGGTGTACGTTGACAGGGCTTGGATCCCGTGCAGAGGCGTCGAAGACTCCAGTTTCAACGGTCGGTCAGCAAAAGATCCGCCTGCAGCGAGTCAGTGTCAGTGAAAGTGACTTGAGTGAAGCTGGAGAGCACTTCAAAGTAGGCTAAGCAGACAAGTCAAGCCCTCAACGGCCGAGGTACAACGGAAGAGCTAGCCCAAAGGGGTAATGAAGCCACCGCGACAGTCATAACTGTTACATAATCGACTCCAGGCGGGTTCCAGTTTGCCCGAAGCTGCGGCGGCGGGAACATCGCCCTGGAGAGGCGACCGTCCAGCTGGTCGGAGTCTGGTCTTTCGGGGTCTGTCCGTGCTGGTCGGAGAGCACTGGCCAATAACAACGTGGTAAGAGGATCAGGGCCAATGATCGTGTAGCGATAAGCTGATGGTCCAAGTCGCCAATCCGCAGGCGAGCTCAGGAAGATCCGCTGCATTGGGAATGGCCGTCCGCAGCAGTCATTGGGTACCGGGTTCAATTTCACCGTGCAAGAGGTGGAACCGTACCTAGTGTGATGTAGATTGATTTGGGAGTTGGGACTTCCACGGCTTCCGAAGCTCTTCATTCCATTTCATCTATTCTCTAATCCTTATCCGACCGGATTGATTGGCACGGGATGGGTAGTACGAGTTAGTCGGTCTGTCACCGCCAGATTACCCGTGTCCTTGCCGAGAAGGAAGAAGTAATAATGTGAGCCACTTGCAAGGGGAGGGCGATAGATAGTGAGGTCGGTGACGGAAAGGATGTAGCTGTAGCCATAATCACCCCGAGGTTGATTCTGGCCAGGTAGGGTATACCGAATGTACAGTATACGGTGGTTGCAGTGGTGGTCGGGTCTCGTGAACTCTTCCTAAGAGAGTAACCCTCTGCGGTCACTGCTTTCTGCTAAGGCGGTCGGTCGGTGGAGCCGAGGTTGCAGTGGGGCGACTTTCCGGCTTCTCTTCGTCCAACCAGCACCATCTCTATTCTGATTTCACCGGTAGCCGCCGAGAAATGTAGCGTTCCAGCTTGGTAGGAGCGCGGTAGAGAACTGCTCCACGGGGAGAGGGGTGGGTGGGTGTGGGTTTGAACTTTGGAGATGGAAGAAAGATGGAACCCCTTCACTTCCATCCATCATCCATCCATCTGAGGACGAGTGGGGAAACAGACAAGAGCAGAGCATGGAGATCGCCTGAAGGGGAAAGTTATCATGCTTGTCAATTCAGGGTTGATTAACTGGTTGCCACAAGACCGGGATGCATACTTGATTCTCATACCACCGGCTTGATCGATGATTCATCGTGAGAATGTGTAATTAGGGGGGAGGGGATGGGATGATTGTAAGAGGCGGTCAACAAGAGACACGGAGAAAGAGAGGAGGGGGAGGAAGGAATTAGATTCGGTTGTCATCATGACTTGACTGCTTCGGAAAAAGAAATTGACTGGTTGGCAATGGATGCATCCATCCCTGATTGAGTCCTTCTTCCAGTTCCTCAGATCCGACGGATGGGAAAGGAATGAGACCAGAGGTAGTCGTACTTTGTCACATTGATTGTGCTTAGCTGTCTACTACTCCTGCCTTGCTTGGAACCTCTATACATGTCCATGATTGTCGTCCGCGATTGATGTTAGAATCAAGGACTGATAGTCAAAGACGGATGGATATACTTAGTCTACTCAGGCTGATTGATAGAACAAGTAACAGTTGCATCCGATCAGTTCCAGGTTGACTACTCCGTAGTCTACCTACAATTCATCCGTCCCTTCATCTCAGGGCCATCCTCGGTAAAAATCCGTGCTGGTTTAGGAATAGTGTGGCTGACATGCTTCCGATCGGGAGGGAGTATAGTTAGTGGTTGTTTGGTATGTTACAACCTTTACTTAGTAGGTGATGTACATGTACAGTCCTCCTGGTATCAGGTGCAGTATCAGGGAGTAATTCTTACTTTGGGTCTTCTATCCCTCCCCCTTTCCCTACTTCCCCGGGAGGGGGTGGTCAGAGTCAGACTTGCAGATATCCTTTCCTGCAGGCGCCTGTATATTATCCGACTGGGTTTGATGCCATTGATCATTGATTGGCATGTATGTACGGAGTATGTATGAATGTACTCGAAGTATGGTCAGTCCGATGCGGATGATGAATAGGGTAATTCTGACGGGAAAGCATCGCCTCCAACGGCTCCACCGGCTGCTGTTTCTTCGGGACTTTCTAGCCTCAACCTTTTATCGAGTAAAAAGCCACCAAAAAGATGCTGATCCCTCCCTCCCTCAGGGCTCCCCTCTTTCTGCTCTTTGCTTCCCCAATGGTAATCTCGCCGCCGACTTTCGTTTAGCTTACCCGCCTGTTGAATTGATTTTATTTTATTTGATTTTATTTTAATTTATTCTCTAAATGGCCTTTATGTTTTCTTGGTAAATTAAATTATTTTGGTAACTTCCACCCGCTAGCGTGCATCCCCACAAGGCAGGCATGGCAAAAGGTTAGACTAACGAGAGAGAGAGAGAGACAGACCAGAGAGACACAGCAAGAAGACAGTGCAAGAGAGCAGTCGCAGTCCGTCCGTCTGTCCAAACAGAGCCACCCTAATTATTAAATTAATTTCCCATCTCCAACCCGCAGAATACAAAACACCCAGAACTATATTAGTATCCGGGTTATCCCCCCCCCTCTCGCTCTCCGGATTTGAAGTGTTACTTCCCAACTGCACTGGTGATAGTGCTGGATACATAATACCAATACTACCTCCTTCCAAATTTATTTGATCAACCTGATCTCTGGTTACTACACTTCTATACCACCACTACCAACATCAACCAATTCTATCCACAACCGGTCTCGTCTTAGCATCTGTCTATCAGCGCTTATCCTCAGATCGCCTTCGTCATAGCGAACCTTATCAACCCGCGTCTCCTGCTTGCCACTGCGATGCTTCTTTGGTTCCAGCCAGCTTCTCTGTCGAAAACCGTGTGCTCGATCTAAACTCACTACGAACCCTTAACATCACTTAACATCATCATCTGGATCATCTCCCGTCCTTGTCGTCTCACTCGCACGAAACCGTCAAGATCTCCTTCATACTTAATTACCTCCCATCCTTTCGATTCTTCATACACTTTGAAGCGACTATATTTTTTTTTTCTTTACTGTCCTCATCTTCATCTCGTGTATTTTCTCTCCTCTCCACCGCCTTCTGTCATATCAACCTCGTCAATCTTAATCACAATTCCGACCTTGTGGTGATATCATAATCTCCCCGAAATGGCCACCCACGTTGTTACCGCCACTACCACTTCTCCCGTTCTTGCGGGTAACCAAATCTCCCTCTACGGCCAACCCACCCCTATCAGCTCCGCCGATACCACCGCCAACAACTCGCCTGCCTCGCCTCAGCAGCAGTACCTTCCACTCCATAGCAAGCAGCTTCGTCCATTGAAGGGTCCCCTTTATGTTCCTGCTGCTTTGCGTCCCAACAACGACCACGCTACTCAGAAAGCCTCCCCGCCTTCTCCTCCTCGCAGTGTCCACGGCTCTTTGGACAGCCTGACTGAAGGCGAAATCGGCGTCCCGGCTACTCGTCGCTCCACCATGGAAAGCTACAGCAGTGGATCGACTGTCAGCAAGCTGGCTGAGGATGAGTGGATGAAGAAAGAAGACCTTGGCGAGGTGACCGGCCAGCCTACTCGTGAACACTGGAAAGTGAGTATCTCTTTCCCCCTTTTTTGCCTGGGTGGGCGATCGGGTGTTTTATAAAGTCACTATGGCGTGCCTGCGTCGCACTGTCGCGCAAGGCGTGCCATTGCGAATCATCGCGTGATCGACATGACGCCATCGCACCCCTGCATCATCCGCTCGAACTCAAGCTAACATCAATGTTCCCTCAGGCCGACTCTGCTTCTCCCAACTGCGATTCGCCTACCTGTCGCTCTTCCTTCGGCATCTTCCTGCGTCGCCACCACTGCCGCCATTGCGGCCATGTCTTCTGCTCCTCCCACACCCCCTATGTCGTCCCTCTGGATCAGAATGCCCGCTTCCACCCCGAGGGTGTCCCGTCGCGTGCCTGCGATCTCTGCTGGAGCGCCTATTCGCGCTGGGAGGAGTCGCGCACTGAGCGCCTCAACAAGATCCAGACCCAGCTCGATGCGCAGACCGGTACCGTTGGCGAAGCCGACCGCGCTGTCTCCCTGGCCACCAAGCCCTCGCCGGTCGAGAGCCTCAAGGCCGCTGCTCTGAACGGTGTCCCTGGACAATCCACCGAGATCGCTGCCAGCGTCCCTCGCGGCTGGAACTGGAGCACTTTCTGAAACGACTACGACTTCACGCATTAACGAACATGCCCATACACGAGGGGTCGTGTCGGCTTCCACAATGATCCATGCTGACCGACGCCCGCTTCGCTTCACTTCACTTCGTACATACCTGTTTTAGAACATACCTTTGCTCTGCTGTTCTCTTCTTTTTCGGATCCATTTTTCGGTGTTACTGTGCGGAGTTTCGGAAGACCTTTTGTTGCTTTGCTGTCTTGTGGTGTTATCTTTCTTTCTAATGATCGTCAAAGAGGCGGAGGTGTTTTGTCTTCTGCTTGTCTCCTTATGCTTAGGATACCCCGTCATGTTGCTACGAGCGGCGATCTTTTTTTTTTTACTTTCAAGTGCGGTGTTTATCAACCCGACCTTCCAATACAACGAGTTAGATCTCACCAGAATGAACAAAATCCAAGAAGACCCTTCTCCTCTAGACTACCCTTGTAGTTTCTAGCCTTCTCTATCGTAACCTTCTCTGTACACACCACACACCACACCCTCTATATAAAAAGCCTTCGGACTCTATTCCAAAACAAGCCTCCTCCACATCCCCAAATGCTCAATCTCATTCTCATCCCACCGCCCCATCCCCTCGTCCGTCACAAACCCACACCGCTCATACATCTTCTCCACCTGCGTCTGCGCATGCACCAACACCAACCCATTCCAAACGGGGCGCGCAACCACCTCCCCCCCATCTTTCTCTGCGGAAGCTGTGGCGAAAGCAAAAGCCACCGCAGCCTCATCAATCTCCCGCGCATGCTCCCGCGCCCACGCCAACGCCGTCTCCACCACCGCCCGTCCCAGCCCATACCCCCTATACTCGCGCAGCACCGCCACCCGCGTCAGCTTGATGTAGGGTTCTTGTTCTTGGTCTTGTTCCGCCGCCTGCTCTGCCCCACTCTCAGCCCCGTTGGGATTGGGACTGTGATTGGGATGGTGACTGTGAACATTCGGCGGCGGCACGAGCCGGATCGTCGCGACGGGGGTGCGGCTGCCTTCCTTTGCGTCTGGGGGAGCAGATTCTCGGTCCGTGGCGCCTTCTGTCCCGGTAGACGGTGCATCTGGGGAGTGGTACACCACCCAATGCCAGCTGCGGCCGTCGTCGGCGTCGATCTCCTCCTCGGCGGAGCAGTGTTGTTCGTCGATGAAGACGGTTTGGCGGATGGTGAGGGCGTCGGTTAGGAGTGGGGGGTTGGTGGGTGGGTTTGGGGTGGTCGGGGTCGGGAGGGTGAATTTTGGGGGAGTTGTTGGGTTTGAGGCGGGGGAGGGGGGCGCGAGGAGGTGCGTTGTGAAGGTCATTGTTTTTTTTTTGTCGTTTTGTTTGGGTCTGGGTTTGAGGGTTGGAGGGGGTGGGGTGGTGTGCAGGAGTCTGGTGGTTGGGAGTCGAGGGTCGAGGGTCGAGGGTCGAGGGATTCTGGAGGGTGTTAGGATTTCTTTTTGCGGGGTTTAAGGGTTAAGGAGGGAGGTGAGGGTTGCGTACCTGCTGGGCTAACAAGGTGAAAGGGGAATATGTACAGGTGAGGTTGTTGAGGCTGGAGGAGGGTGAGGTGAGTCAGTGCTGATTTGATCGGGGAAATTGCCTGCAAACTGATAAGTCGGATGCAGGTGCGGAGATGCGGAGCGGAGGTGATAGTGAGTGAGTGATAAGGGCACTCCGGATTTTGGGTTATGGCTGGTTGGTTGGTTGGGGTTCTCCCTGGACTTCTTTCGTTTATGTTGTTTCGTCTTGTTGATTGCATCCGGTGTCATTGAATCTCCTGGGAAGAGAAAAAAAAAATAAAATAAAATAACGGATGGTCAGGTCCATATGGTAAAGTATGAACAACATGCGCAACGACAACAACTGCGGAGTCCAGTATACATCCCAAACAAACAGTGCAAACACCAAAATTTATCCAGCATCGCTCTTCTCATCCCAACCCTCCCCTCCCTCTTGCGATATACATATCTTGAATTCCTCCCCCGAGCAAAGAGATGTCCCTCTACTACGACGCGGTGGGCATCCTCACCGCCCCCGCCACCGGCGGCTCCTTCAAATCGCGCCTCTACAACGCCCGCTCCCTCAAGGCCTCGCCCGCGCAGATCTACGCCCTGATCATCGAAGCCTCGAAATGGGATCTCCTCCTCAAGGAGGTTATCGAGAAGGCGGGGATCTTGAAGTTGGAACCTAAGGTAGGACGCTTGCTTGCTACAAATCAATTCGCGAATCAACCGCGCGAGCCTTCCCGGACATGAGGTCCTGCGACCGTTTGCAAGCGTATACTGACGTTACTCCTGCCAGCTAACCCCCCTCCTTGCCCTCCTCCTCGTCCACGACCACCTGCTCGCCAAATCCGGCATCGCCGCCAAAGCCACCCACCCGCTGCGCCAAGCGATCGAGCGCCACAAGACCCGACTGCGCGCGGAGTTCACGAAAGCCCGCGTACGGCGCGGATGCGCCACGCTCGACGCCCTGCGCGAGGCCATCCGGTGCGAGAAGGTCGTCGCCGCCGGCGGCGACCCCACTATCGCGGCTGCGACCGCCGTCTACCCGCGCTGGGTGCGGGTTAACAACGTGCGGACGACGCTGGCCGAGCAACTGGCCACCACGTTCAAGGGGTATGAGGTTGTGGGGTCACTGGTGGAGCTTGGGGGGGCGGTGTCGAAGAAGGCGGCGCAGCACGCCCCCAGAAAGATCTATTTGGATCAGCATGTCCCGGATCTGTTGGCCGTGGCGCAGGGGGTGGATCTGACGGTCACCCCGGCGTATAAGCGCGGGGAGATCATTCTGCAGGATAAGGCGTCGTGTTTCCCGGCATACCTGCTGGTCGGGGATGGGAGGTGGGAGGGCGGGGAGTTGCTGGATGGGTGTGCCGCCCCGGGGAATAAGACTACGCATATGGCTTCGTTGCTTTGCAAGGGTCTTGGAGAAGGGCGGAGGGGGAGGAAGCGGGTTTGGTCCATGGATCAGTCGCAGGTCCGGGCGAAGACGCTTCAGAAGATGGTCGCGACCGCGGGCGCGGATGCCCTGGTGACTGTGTTGCCCGGGCAGGATTTTCTGGCGCTGGATCCGCAGGAGGACCGCTTTGACGGTGTTACGGGGTTGTTGCTGGATCCGAGTTGTTCGGGCAGTGGGATTCTCGGGAGAGATGATGTGCCGACGCTGATTTTGCCGGAGGTTGGTGGGAATGATGGGAGGAATGAGAGGCAGCAGGGCAAAAAGAGGAAGCGGAGACAGGAGGATGATGAGGGTAGGGAAGAGAGGAAACTCCCCGATGCGGAGGAGGAGGCCGCGCTGGCGGAGGATGAGAACGATCTGCCTGCTGGGTATATGGGCCCCGAGCGATTGCAGAAGCTCTCCAACCTGCAGACGAGGATCGTCGAGCATGCCTTGCACTTCCCGGCGGCGACGAGGGTCTCGTACAGTACGTGCTCCGTGCATATGGTGGAGAACGAGGCGGTCGTGGCCAGGATTCTGGCGTCGGATGTGGCCAAGACGCGCGGGTGGAGGATCATGCGGAGGGACGAGCAGCCGGAGGGCATGAGGAAGTGGAAGCATCGCGGGGTGCGCAGTGACAAGCCGGTTGGAGGCGGTGCTGCCCAAGTCGAGGTGGGCGATCTCGGTCTCTCGGATGAGGTGCTGGAGGGGTGTCTGCGCTGTTGGCCTGGCGATGATGAAGGCACCGGTGGCTTCTTCATTGCTGGGTTTGTGCGCGATGGAGATGACGAGGCCGTGGCTGAGGGTAACAGCGCCAATGGCCATGTCGAGGACGATCCAGTGCATCAAGACAGTGAGACACAGGATTCCGACGAGTCGGGTTCAGATGACGAGGCTCAAGATGATGAAAACGAAGACGACAGCGAGGATGAATGGGCCGGGTTCTCTGATTAGATGTATATAAGAGCTCTAACTACCTCATCCTCATCCAGATATGTACAGTGCATATAACCATAGTACCTCATGCAATCCCCGAAGACCCCAGGAATGGTCGACTCCGATTGCGCACGGTCTCCTGGGTATATACATCCAACTGGACCGCCCTGAGAAGAAAGTCCAGACTGCCCTGATTCACGCTGGGCCGCACACAGATCCGCCATTGGCCGTTGCGCACCACCCAAACCCGGCTGTTGGCGGGTTCCTCCACGCGTCTCCGCTTGTTCGGGGACTCCTGCGACGAACTGTCTGCGCCCGGGGTCGAGTAACCCACGACTTCCCGGTAGCTCGTCTGTTCCCCGTCCACCGTCAGACTCGTATCGGGGCCCGTCACGAACCAGATCTGCTCGTCCTTGATCGCGACATCGCCCAGCTCCGCGAGCTTCTTGCTCGCCACGATCTGCAGCAGACTCGTCACCCGGGACTTGGTGAGGTTCAGGAAGGTCGGGTGTTTGGTGGTGAGGTCGAGGATGGTGCTCTCGTCGCCGATCTCGACGATCAGGTCGTACTTCTTCTCGTCGAGGAATGGCCGCGAGTACCGCACCCAGCTGCTGTCGCAGGCGTTGGCGCCCTGTTCGAGGTGGACCCCGGACCGGCGCACGTCCTCGAGCCGGATGATGATCTCGTCGCGCCCCAGGATCGGGTTGAAGCTGATGTGGTGGGGGATGATCTTCTGCTCCAGGCCGCGCAAGTGGAAGTAGCGACAGTCCCGCAGGAGCTCCGCGCGGTGCTCCTCGTTTCGGATCCGCAGGGGGTAGCCGCGGAGCAGGTGGAGAAGCTGCGCGAAGACTTCCCCGGAGCGATTTGGTACGCTGGGGGGTGTGATGGCCGGGGGCCGGAGGAGACCGTGACGCTCGAGGCCTGGGAACACTTCGACGGGCGAAGCGAAGAAGGCGGCGAACCCCAATGTGAAGAAATTCGGCGAGTCGCCTGGACCGGAGAAGATGTCGCGCGGGATCTGGAAGTTGCGATCGCCGATCTGGATGAAGATTTGCGACTCGAATAGCTGGGATATTAAGCGTGGTACTACGACCGTTAGCATGTGGATATCTCCAAAACCGGGAGTGGGCCGACGCACAGCTGTAGAATTGGGCATCGGCGAAGAACTTGACGAATTGGGACCCGTCTGTGGGCTGAATGTGGTATCCTAACCTCCTCAAACCGATTAACATGCGTACGGTCACGACGACACAGGATTATCAGCCCTACCCTGCAGATGCTTGGCGATCTCTTTAAACGTGGTCGGATCGCGATCGATGTACAGGGTGCGGATGTTGGGATTGTCGCCGTTTTGGCGGATTTGCTCCTCGAAGAACTGGGAGAAGTAGGACGGAGCTTCGGAAGGTTAGATGTGTTCGTGAGTTGGGAAATATCTGGCAGACTGACCATCAGACGCAATGGATGCCCCCGACAGACGAAATAGCTCCGTCCCGATCTGGATGGAGAAGACCCTCTCGGGCGGGAGGTTGGATTTGGGACTGCGCCGCATCGACGGGCTGATCATCGCCCGCCCAGAGTCGCTCGACATTGTAGCTTGTGGTTATTGAATGGGCTGAGCTTCCAAAGAGCTGTAGGTAAACCGGAGAATTTTGCGAGGGATGATCGTTGGACGCGATAAGGGACCTGGTCATCGGCGGGGATGGGTAGGTTGGCACGAACTGCGATTGTCGGGTTCGGGCGATTGCGCAAAACGGGTCGCACAGTGCAGCAGAAACGCAAGAAAGGTCAAAGTCCTGGAGGAATGGAGAGAGCTTGTGTTGGCTCGCAGGATCACATCATGGCTAGTGGAACATTGGCAGGTGAGATGCTAATCGCATGGCATTTCAGGTGAGATTGCGATCGCAGACAAACAGTGCAAACCGCGTGGACCGAGGGTGGGGCGGACGATGCCCCATGCAGCTTAGTTCAAGTCTACCTACCATAATTTGAAGTCATTATCCGCGGGGAAGACATGCGCTCCCTTTCGATATACTGCCATCACTGATATAAATCTCTGTGGAAAGGTCAGCAAGCATACCTAGTACAAGATGAAATGCTCGCAGAACTGCTGGCTCGTCGGCATCTACCGTCCTTCAGCAATAGGAATTAGAATTCTAGATGCTCTTACCTCTCGGAGCTGCTGAGACTTGTGTCAAATTGATCAGCCGAACTGATTAAGGTTAGATGGGCGACAGCTCAAGTACCTACTATGTACTCCGTACTAGTAGTAATCTATGTGCTAGTGTGAGGTAGTCACGGGCTCGGGAACTCCAGTGGTTCATCCGGAGAATAAACCACTCATCCATCATGGTTCACATTCTTTCGAATCTCACCCCGCGGGCTCCTCTATTTTGACTTGACAAGCTCAGTCTCAACCATGGCACACATACGAACTCGGACTTTTGTTCACTCGTACTGCAAACCCCCGAACTTCCCATCCAGCCTCAGCCGAGGTCCCGCGGATTCGCGCGGGGTGGATGGATCTGCCTTAAACCTCACCCGTCCATAGCGCAACGCTCTGATAGACCTCCTTCGCGGCATCCAGCTCAATTCACGTGGGTTTATTGAGTTAACTCGGCTATACCAGTTTCCCCGCATCGAAAAGCGCCAGAGTTTCATTCTCACATCGTTAGTATGGGTCCGCATGTCGATCGTACAGAGCCGACCCACTCGCTCCCACCACTCGCTCGAGATTGTCGGCCCATTTTCCAGCTCTGGCTCCCCGACTTAATTATGGAGCCTTGCCGTTGCTCTTAAGAGAAGCTCTTATTAGTACTCCGTACCTGGACCTCGGACGCCTCGACCTCGGACGCCGTGGACATTTACAATTCCACTCTCTTTGATAAAGCCCCTCTTCCTTCCGCCTCGTTCCTACTCCTTTGGTGTCACTTGCCGTTTCCAACGTTGCCAGCGAAGGAAGCCACGCTGAGGGCCAGAAGCCTGAAATCCCAGGGTCTCAAGTTCTCGTCCTCAAGGGTCCTGACTTCTACTCACCTCACCACCTCACACCTCGTGTGTTCTTTCATCGCCATCTGACTATCCCTACAACTCATCGTTATTCCTCTACCGTTATCCGTATTAACACACGACTAACGCACCACAATCACCATGGCTGCGGAGAACTCGGAGCAACGTGTCCCCCTGGATGTTGCCCTTCCCCTTATACCCACTCGAGCGGTCTTCACCTCGACACAATGGAGGACTCTTCTGGCTCTAGCTGACACCGTGATTCCGTCCATCCGCTCCCCCGTCGCATACAAGTCCAAGGCAACCAAGATTGTCACATCTCAAGAGATGGAACGAGCTCGTACAACCCTAACCTCCAAGATTCCTGGCCCCGATGCGGCTACAATTGCCGGTCAGTATCTACGGGAGTCTGCCTCCTCGAATAACACGTTTCGTGAGGGACTGCAACGTCTATTCTCGGTCTATGTCCACGACGAGGGATTGAACGGCATTAAGTTCATTCTGAATGCTCTAAAGTATGTATCATCGGCATCCAAAAGGCACGTGAGCTAACACGTTCCACAGTACACGGCCTGGCTCCCTCCTCCTGACAGGGTCAGTGATCCTGATTCGAGACCAGCCTGTTGACGTGCGTGAAGAGATCTTCCGCAGCTGGGAGACCTCCCGGATCAAACCACTTCGAGCTATCTACCGGGCTCTATCCACCATCTTCAAGAAGACTTGGATTACATTTAGCCCAACGCTCAACCTAGCCATCGGTTTTCCTCGTGTGCCAGTCTATGGGAAACCTGTGGATGGCTTCAAGTATGAATTCTTGCAGTTCCCTCCCAGTGAGGATCTTGAAATCATCGAAACAGACGTTGTCATTGTCGGGAGTGGCTGTGGTGGGAGTGTCGCGGCCAAGAATCTCACCGAGGCGGGCTACAAGGTGATTGTTGTGGACAAGTCGTATTACTACTCGTCTGACCACTTTCCAATGGCCGCAAACGAGGGCTTCATCAGCATGTTTGAGGGAGGAGGCGGTGTCGTCACCGACGATGGATGTACCGCCATTCTGGCAGGCTCCACCTGGGGTGGCGGTGGCACAGTCAACTGGTCCGCTGCTTTGCAGACACAGGGATACGTACGGGAGGAGTGGGCAAACAGTGGGCTTCCGTTCTTCACCAGTCAAGAATACCAGAAGTGCTTGGATCGTGTCTGCGACCGGATGGGTGTGGGGAGTGAGCATACCGAACACAACAAAGCCAATCGTCTCATCCTGGAAGGGGCTCGCCGACTGGGCTATTCTGCCAAAGCGGTGCCCCAGAACACAGGTCATGGCCCGCACTACTGTGGCTACTGCACTCTGGGCTGTCACACGTGTGGGAAGAAAGGTCCTATGGAGACGTTCCTCGCCGACGCCGCTCGGGGAGGGGCAATGTTCATCGAAGGATTCCGCGCGGACAAGGTTCTGTTCGAGGAGAAGCCATATGGAACAGTGGCTTCGGGCGTGGAGGGAACATGGACCTCAAGGGATTCGTACCTGGGTGTGTCGGGTGTGGATGCGGTGAAGCGCAAGGTGATCATCAATGCAAAACGCGTGGTGGTGTCCTGTGGTTCCTTGCAAAGCCCTCTGCTTCTCAAGCGGAGTGGACTGAAGAACTCACAGATCGGTCGCAACCTTCACCTTCATCCAGGTATGTTATTACTTCATGAGCCTTCTAAGATGGCTGGCTAACTTTGTACTTCCAGTGATTGTTGCTGGTGCCGTCCTCAATGAAGAGGTTCGACCTTGGGAAGGATCGGCACTGACTACTGTCGTCAATGAATTCGAGAACCTCGATCGAAAAGGCTATGGTGTCAAGATTGAGGCTCTGTCCATGCTGCCTTCCGCCTACCTTCCCCTCTTCCCATGGCGTGGTGGACTGGACTATAAGATGTGGGTGCTTAACCTGCCACGAACGGTGGGGTTCATCACACTCACCCGGGACCGAGATGGTGGACGAGTGTACCCAGATCCGGTTGATGGGAGATGTCGCATTGACTATACGGTGTCTGCCTATGACCGTAAGCATATGCTTGAGGCACTTGCTGGTACTGCCAAGATTGCTTTCGTTGCTGGCGCTAAGGAATTTCATACGACCTGGCGAGAGCTGACCCCATACATCCGGCCTGAGATGACACCTTCTGAAGCTGCGGAAGGCACTAACAACGCGTCCTTCCAAGCGTGGCTTGCTGATATGCGTGCTCATAAGGTACCATTCGAGCCCGAGCGGACACAGTTTGCCAGCGCCCACCAGATGGGAACTTGTCGGATGGGCGCCAGTCCCAAGTCCAGTGTGGTCGACCCGGACTGTCAAGTGTGGGAGACTCAGGGCTTGTATGTCGTGGATGCATCAGTGTTTCCCAGTGCCAGCGGTGTCAACCCCATGATCACTAATATGGCGATCGCTGACTGGGCTAGTCGCAACATCGCCAAATCACTGGGAGACAGCCGTGAGAGGCACCCGATGGCCCGGTTGTAGCTGAAGTGACCCTGTTATATGAGCCTGGTTTGCGGATTAGCGTGTGTGTTCCTGGGGCTGGACCCTGCTTTATTCTTATGTTCATGTTTAACCACCGTTGCATGAAAGGTAAAGCTCAGTGTTGACTTGCAAAACTATTCTAAGCTGCGTGGTGGTGTCCTAGAATTTCATGTGCATGTTATGAATTCAAAGTTCTTCCTCTTCGCATAGTCAATCTCTTGCTAGCGCGAGGCCTATCCTGTAAGCTACTAGTAGTACTTAGGATGCTTAAGTGTGCAGGAAGGGAGGGGAAGCCGGACGAAGATGCTAATACCACGGAGACTAATAGTGGTAAGTTGAATTGCAGTTGAGGGCTCCAGTGAAAGTGTTCAAGAGACGGGGAGGCGAACATCTATTGATGATCAGTGTGCAGGCTATGACAAGGCAACACCCACCTCATCTCTCCACTTCACCCTCTCATCTTCACACATCCACCTTCTTTTATACGACCTTCTTTCTTCTTTACCTCTACAAGTACAGCTATGCCCTATCAGCAAATGCCTGCGTCCTACCCAGGAGACACCCTCGCGATGATTACATCGACGAATGACTTTGTGTTTGCCGACTCTGCGTATGAGTCTGATTCAGCGTCCCAGGATTCGAACAAGCATACTCGCGGGGCAACGCGTGCTCGATTTCACCCTGGCAGATCCACCTGGACTGGCTGTCCCTGGTGGCTGTTGGCTTGCATCGTCTCGGTGCTGACTTCTCTACTCTGGCTGCTCTTGTGCAAGAATCACCTCACTATTCCGAATTGGTAGGACTATCTCTCTGTCCGTAGAAAAGTGGCTCACGCGTCATGAAAGCAATAGCCCGCGCTCCCAGATCGTTCTCAACCGCGAGACAACCCGAAAAATCCTGGCCCCTGTTTTTCTCTTGCTTGCAGCCTCGCAGGCGGGCCAGGGAGAGTTTCTGACTGGCCGGGTGACTGTGTGTGAAGAATTCGGCGTCGACCTTGCTCGGATCCTGAACGATTACAATCAGCTGCCTATTCCGCTGGACACGACGCATCAACTATGTGTGCAGCTCGACGCAGTTCTACGGACGCTTGGCCGTAGCAGGAACAAGTGAGTAGCATCCATCCTCTATCTCCAGAGCACAGCATCCCCTAACCTCTTTTGGTCATGTAGAATCGCCTACACCCTGGCCACCGCCATCCTCGTCAAATCCACCTGCTCCCTCCTGCACCTGGACCACTGCTGGGACATCGCCGGCCTCCTGAGCTCGATCGTGGCCATCCTCCTCGCCGCGGCAGCCGACTACTCCGCGATGGACGAGGCTGCCACCGCCACCGAGCTTATGGACATGCATCCCGCCACATACAAAGACATCATGGCCCACGCGCTCCGAGACCGCGGTCTGGGATATTCGTCTATCCTCCCGGTGCCGGTACCTTGCAACACCAAGGGCGGCAGCGGAGTCCTCAGCGCGGAGGACAAGCTCGAGGAATTCGTGATCCAGGACTTCGTCGCGTCGAGCACCACCGCGCCGCGGGATGCCCATGTCACCTGGTACCGCAACAACCGGACGGTGGTGCGGCTGCTGCCGCCGGGCCAGGATACCCGGAATACCTCGGGCGAGGCCCTGGCGTTACGGTTCTTCGACGGTGTCGGGTATCTCGTGTCGTTTGGGACGGGGTATCTGGCGGAGTTTAGTATGGAGGATGAGGACGAGATGGCCGGGGGGATTGTGCGGGCGTGGGAGGAGGGGATGATGGGGGTGGAGGGGATGGTGCTGGGGGTGAGCTCGATTGAGAAGGGGGTGGAGTATGTGAGTTTGTATGTGGATGTTACTGCTGAGGAGGGGAGGGAGGAAGCGGTGGAGATTAAGGGGGAGTTGGACGGGTTTCTGTAGCTGTTTACGCCTGTAGGGTAGGTATGTGTGCAGTGTGCAGTGTGCAGTGTGCCGTGTGCAGTGCATGTAGCTGGGTATCTAACTTGAAATCAACAACAGACATTTCTCGCCTCACTGGATCTCAACCCCCATTCCCCCCCCGGTTCCTGACGGGAGACAGACAAACACCCCTCACACCCCAGATCCCGTCCCAAGCGCATCCCAATGCCCTGCTCCTCCTCCCACACCGGCAGCTTTGGGGGATGCCCGGGGCCCCTGCTCCCCCTCCCATTCCCAGCTGCCGCCGGTTGCGAGCGAGGAACCACGCGCCGCAACCCCCGACACCGCCCACAGAACACCTGCCATTCCCCCTGCACGCGCACCAGATCCCCATACCCGTACCGCGCCTCGCCTCGCGGGCTGCCTGCGGGCCCCGCTACTAGACCTCCCCCGTTCCCCGGGACCCCTTCCCTCTCCTCTCCGAGTACATGTCGCGGAAGCACCCCACACGCCAAACAGAACCGCTTCGCGCGCTCCCGCGCCGCCCCGAACCGGCCCCGGCCGCGCCGCACCATCCGGTCCGCGAAGTGCGTCGCCCGCCGCAGCCGCAGACAGTACCGGCAGGCGTAGAGGTCGTGGGCGATGGCCAGGGGGTCGAGCTCGGCGGCGAGTAAGTCGGCGTGCGTGGGGCGCGGGAGGAGGGTGTGGAAGTAGTGGTTTGTTTGGGCGAGGTGCGCGCGGGACAGGTCGGGGGGTTGTGGGAGGTGTGTGGCAATGAGGAGGTGGAGTTCCGGAGGGAGGTTTGCTAGGGGGGATGGGTTTGGGGAAGTTTGGTGGGGGTTCATGGGGTGGGTTTGGTGTGTTGTTGGAATGGGTTCGATTATGGTGGTGGTGGTGTTTGGGGTGGTTGGTTTGGATTGATGTCATTGCTTTTGGGTGGGGGTGAGGGGAAGGGGAACTTTGACACGTGCTTGGCTTTTGCTGCTTTTGTACTTAACTATACCTAGGTGTCTGTTTGAAGAGGTTCGACGGTGCTGGAGGTGGTAATTCGCTTTCATTAGGTACAGTACTACAGTACTAGGTAGTGTCGACGAGATCATACTAGGCTACTGTGCAACGCAACTAGTCCTGTCGCGCCGGATCCTGCTCCGGCGCATTCCGCAAATACTCATCGATCTCCGCCATCACCTCCGGCGTCAACCGCGGCAGCAGCTTCAGACTCTCCACGTTGTCCACGATCTGTTCCGGCCGCGACGCGCCCGTGATCACCGACGAGACGTTCTCGTTCTTCAGGCACCACGCCAGCGCCAGCTGCGACATTTTCACGCCCAGCTTATCCGCCAAGCCCTGCAGCCCCTGCACCGTCTTGATCGTGCCCGCCCACTCGTTCTCCCACTCGCTGCGCACGTAGTTGGCGTACTTGTCGTTGCTCTCGGCGAACCGCGACCCCGGCGGCGGCTGCGTCGTGGCGTCGTTGTACTTGCCGCTCAGCAACCCCATCTTCAGCGGCGAGAACACGGTCAACCCGATCCCGCAGCGCGCGTACAGCCGCTGGAACTGGCCCTCAACCTTCTGGCGCGTCAGCATGTTGTACTGCGGCTGCTCGACGACGGGCGCGATCAAGCCCAGCGCCCGCGCGATCCCGCACGCCTCGCTGATCTCGTCCGCCGACCACTCCGACGTGCCCCAGTAGAACGCCCACCCCTGCTCGATCACGTGGTTGAACGCCCGCACCGTCTCCTCCATCGGCGTCAGCCGGTCCGGCCGGTGCGCGTAGATGATGTCCACGTACTCCAGCTGCAGCCGCTCCAGCGAGGCCCGCGTGCCCTCCACGATGTGCTTCCGCGACAGGCCGTGGTTGTTGATCAGGATTTCGCCGTTGGCGAGGCCCCAGTTGAGCTGCAACAGGCCACTGGAAGTTAGCGGTTTATTTGTTGCTGGTTTTTGTTTGCTGTAAGGGGAATGAGACGGAGCGGACGGACCTTGGTGCTGATGACGAGATCGCTGCGCTTCCAGCCGAACTTCTTGATCGCTTGGCCCATGATAATCTCGGACTGGCCGCCCGCGTAGCTGTGGTTGATTAGCTCGCGTCGTGTAATCTGCAGTGAGGAGGGAACGGCTACCTCTCCGCGGTGTCGAAGAAATTGATTCCGCAATCGTAGGCTTGCTTCATGCACTGGAAGGTGATTTCTGTGCAGCCCTTGTTAGTTCCGCTGTCTGGCACGGACATCCAATCCAAGAAGTAGTACCGTTATCCACATGACCTCCGAAACTGCCAACAAGCCAGAAGGATTAATAAGTGACCATCTCTATTTAAAGAGTCATAGGCATGCAACAACTCACGTCAACCATCCTCCCAATCCCAGCGCAGAAACATGCAGGCCGGAATTGCCTACCCGGCGGTAGAGCATGTCTTGGTTTTTATTCGGCCAGGCCATAGTGTACTTTCCTAACCAAAGTCTCGTTGAGAAAGAGAATTGTGAAACTCAGTAGGCATTACCCCCGCGCGAGGGGGGCTGCGGTACCAATTTATCTGTACGACCGCGACGGGCCATTGCGTGCGCTGGAACATCGCGGGGGTGTCGGCCATTGGCCTGTCGATAGTTGCACAGTTGCAGCGGTGGAGCCTTCGAGTCCAATCACACTGACATATGGCCAGGACAGCATGAGGCGCAAGAGACGTCGGAGGTTTTCTCGGAGGGTCTCGTTGTTTAGTTTTTTGGGGGGGGGGGGGGGGGAAGAGAGTTCGGGACCCACCTGGGTTAAGTGTGGAATGGCCCAGACGGGCTTAGTTTATGTCGGTGTCTGTCTTTGCCTATGCGTGGTACTGTTGTATATAAGCTCGCTGTGGGAGCTTCAGTTTGACTTTTTGGCTTTACATCGCTTGCTACAGGTAACTATACGTTTTAGATTTCTCCTCTTCGATCGAAAAAGAGCTTACGCGGTTCATGAATATCTGTCACTCCGAGGGATCACGCAGAGACCCGTGCTAACAACAAACATACCCTACAATCACGAATCCAGACGTGCATGACGGTCTTGGAAATTGCAGTATGGTCGAAGGAAACCGCATGACAGACAGAATGGGTGATTGTTGCTCTTGCAACTTCGTGACTCGATGAATTGGTCCCCTTGACAGGGAAATACCATAAGAAAGATAATGACACCAATGCGTTTCACTGTCAAATTCTGATGCACATCATTCTCCTGGTGGGAGTTGTATATAATGCCGCTGGTTCGCCGGTGGTTTTGAGATCTCTGACACTTCTTCAGTCTGGGCCAGCTTGTCAGAAGGCGCCTTACTTGGCTGGCCTTCAAGCTCGAAGGTAGGGGCTAGGCGTGTGGATACCCCGCGGGATAGTCTCTGGGGCTTGTTGGGGACGAATCGATGGAGTAGCAGCGGGCATTCATGATCGTAGATTGATCGTAGATTGAGTCTCTGACAGATGGATCAAGGGAGTGAATGGGTGGGCTTTCTGAGGACGTCGAATGTGACGTACAATGCCGCTTTCTCTGCTCGATACTTGTAATTGAGGGAGAAAGGAGACGTGCTGGACAGCCGGTAGGCTCATATGTTCTCCGCCAGGTCTGCACCTTGCCCCCCTCCTGCTGCAGCAGACCAGGCAGTTCTTCCTAATTGGCGACATTTGAGACTCCATATTTAGTGAGCAATTGAGACTGAAAATAGCGTCGAGATTGCATGACAGCGGACACGTTCAAGTCATAATCCTTGACTGTCGCGTTATCTGAGGCCAATGTTGGGGAGGAAGTGGGGAGATTATCTGGGGTAAAGAAGAGACTCTTCACCTTGGGAAGGTTTGCAGGGTTTGCAGGGTTTGCATCTTGCTCATGAGCTCGAATAATTCCATTTCAAACTACTCGGTACCTCCGGTATTGGTTTCCGAATAGCATCACACTCATACGGTGTTAACATTTCACCTATTCCTATTCCTTGAAGGCTTAGAGGCACTTGGTGGGTCCATGCAATGGCGTGCCCCGTGGAGTCGAAGGCGCAATCGTCAGCCTGCCCCTTATCGATTGCCGGCCGTTGGATCCATCCATCACTTTTGTCAACAATCAACTTACGATCGACAAAACAGTGGACGGTGGACAGTGGACACAATCCCATTGCCACGGTCATCGGCTACGAAGCAGCAAGGCCACGCCGATCGGGATTTACCGCGATCGCACAAGGCCTCGCCTCGCTTCGAGTTGCATCTGCCAAGCAACCTCTCATGGCTTGCCCCGCAAAAACGTCGACATGATCGCGCGGCCGTCAACATTTTGACAACTCCTCGTCCGTGCCACCTGCTACGACCGCAAGATTTCTGGCTTGGTCATGCATTCGACTCGAATAGTGCCTGATGCATGCGACTGCAACTGCAACTGCCCCGGCACCCACAAGCAAGATGTCTTCCAGAGCCGGGATCACCAAGAAGGCCTGTGATGGATGCAAGATCCGCAAGATCAGATGCGGTGGGGGCCAGCCATGCCAGTCCTGCTTCAATGCGCGCATCAAGTGCACCTATATCCGTGTGCAGCAGCCTCGCGGTCCTCAGAAACTGCGCGCGACCACCAAATTCCTCATCGATCAAGCGCAAAGAGGCATGGAAATGCAGAATGCACTACCCTCGGCACCAGTGAGAGGGGAAGTGCTCGAGGCCGACCACGCGCTTCAGAACCCCGCAATTTGCGAACCCCAACACAGTTCAAGGTATGCTGCTCTTTTGCATCCACGCGCATCGCATTTACTCCGCTGCGTTGCGTTTCGCAGTATTATCCACGCGCGCCAAAGTCTAATATTATAATCATATGCGCATCTAGATCTCGAATTCCGATCAATATCCTCGCATCCCCACTGTACATATACCATGTTCGCATGTACCCGGTCTGGCCTATTGTCGATGTCGAAAAAGTCCTGTCTATCTTGCAGCAAGATGTGGAGGAAAAGGAGCATGAAACCTACGCCCTTGCAACTGCAGTAGCTGCCGCCACCATCGCTCAATTGCGGCTGGGACAAAATTCAGGGCCGGAGAAATCCCTGAGTGCGGAGAACTTTGCGCTCGAGAGCATGAGAGCACGACGGTTGTACGACTATCGATCGAGGCTCAATCTAAATAATGTGCGCACCGCCTTTTTTCTGCACGTCTACTACGAGAACCAACAGTCGGGGGCGAGTGAATCGTTACTCTATCTGCGAGAAGCTATCACTTTAGCACAAATGATGTCCCTTCACCGAGAAGCTTCGTATGCAGGACTACCGACGGAGGAGCAACAACTACGTCGTCGCGTCCTGTGGTTGCTATTTGTCACAGAACGGTGAGATTACCCCAGCATCCCTGAACGAACCGTGTCTGATATCCATATAGGGGAGTCTGCATCCTCCACAAGTTGCCCGTTATTCTGAAAACAAACGTCTCCACTCCAGCACTCGACACAAGCGATGAACCACAAGTTCTTCCCGCTTTCCTCAAATTGCTCAATCTTTTTCGCCTGTTTGAGCAGTCCCGGATGTTTGATCTCATTGAAGACGATAACGTCGGAAGAGACACGATTTCAGATGAGGTGCAGGGCGTTGATGCAAGGTTTCTACGGTTGCTGCAGGAGAATCTTCAGGACGGATCAGCATTATTAGACCACATATCGGACGTACAAAAGGCCGATCTGTGCGTGACGCGACACTGGATGCGGATGATACTCTGGAAGTTCTCTTTCAAACAGGGGCTTCAAGGTTCGCCTTCGTCCCAATGGCCGAACTCGCCTTCGTTCCCCGTGTTAGTAGCGAAGGAGCTCTTGAACATCGTCTCCCAGCTGCCACGAACGGCGATTGAAGCCCACGGCCTCGGCATGGTATGTACAGTACATCCACCGACATCCTAGAGCAGGGTCACTAAAACCACCACAGGAACTCAAGCTCTATGAAATCGCCAGCTCACTAGCCGACGCCGTAATCAATCTGGCCATGCTGCCGCGAGCCCCAGTCTGGGATGGCGAAACCCGCCCCAGCAGCATCCTGGCTCGACTCCACTCGATTCTCTCCACCTTCCGCGGCGGCGGCAATAAAGAACTAGCGGAGCTACTGTATAAGAAGATGGCGGATGCACAGTCTAGCAGTGGACCTGCATTACCGCCGCCGATACGCGAGGTACACACGCCAGTTAGAAGTAAAAGCACACCTCGCGCAGACACCAACAGTGGGGACAGCCCAGCCCCCGCACCGCCTGCATCGACCCTAGAAGACGTCTTCACGACGACTGCCGATCCCACGGCTCCAAGCACAGTGGCTGATTGGACCGCCGTGGACGACCTCTACCAAGCTACTGCCACTACTACGTTTCAGACCTTGGACCACAACCGTGCCCCCCACGGTGTGATGCCGGGGGAGCCAAGCGACATTAGTAGCCAGCATGCTCTCCACTCCTTAGGAGATCTGGCGGCGCCTTCTAACTTGTTTGGGTCGTCCTTCTCCGCGGGGCTGGGCTATGCAGCTGCCGCGGCCGCGGCCGCGTACGCCTATGACCCATACCTAGTAGGCATCCCCAACGCCCAGTCTCCGCTGCTATTGGAGGAGGGCCGAGAGCCACGACTGGGCGGCGGTTCCTCGTGGTCCCCGTCTCTGGTGCCGTCGGAGTCGGTGGAGATGTGGGTGGGCGATTTCATGGCCCAACCCGGCGGAGTTTTTCCGTCTGTGTCGTCGGAGCACTACTTCTGCATGACCGGGGACTTGCCCGAGCCACCACCCTTGTCGAGTCCGAGCTTTCCCGCCTGATCTTTCCCTTCCTATGACATGTATTTCTGTAACGATGAATGACACGTATATTATGAGTAAATATAAGACAAATAAACTCCCCACTCGCTTTCTCGCTTTCTCATAAGTCAGTAACAACAACCCGGGTGAGAATCAGGAACCCAGACAATCACCCCCCCAACCAACCCATTAATTATCATAAGCATAAGCAACAAGTAGTCTTTTCTTCGCGACATGAAACACACACAAACGTCGACCACAGCAGGGTATATACCAAAACCGGACTAGTATTTGAAGCGGAAGTCCAGCCGCTGGTTGCCCTCGCGCTCGCGCGCCGCCGTGTCCGCCTGGTAGCGCACGCGCTCCTCCGCCGACAGGAGGGCCCACTTCCGCTCCTTCTGCCGGTTGAGGTGGCGGAGGTACTCGCGCTGGGCGACGAAGACGGCCATGGAGAAGACGCAGAGGGCGACGAGGACCTTGTCGCCGGTGTAGTAGTAGGGGGAGTCGTTGGAGCGGTAGATTTCTAGTTATCATCATCACCCAGAAATCATTAGCAAAAATTCCGTACCAACAGTTTCTTACTGCGCCCTTGGTTTTTCTTTTGGGGGGTGTGTGGGTGTGTGTTTTGGGTGGAAAAAACCTACGCGACGAAATAATCGACCCAATCTGCACGATAACATTGTACGTGGCGGCGGTGATGGCGCGCTTCTTGACATCGAAGGTATTCTCGGAGATCCAGGCGGAGACGATCGGGTGGAAGTACGGGTACCCGGAGATCAGGGTGGTGATGGTGAAGCGGGCCCAGTTGTACCCCCCGGCGGGCAGGCACAGCAGGGCGATCAGCAGCGGCAGCGACCAGAACTCGCCGAAGAGGCTGTGCCAGGTGCGGTCGCCGAAGTACTCGCTGCTCTTGCACAGGGCCAGCATCAGGATGATCTGCAGCGCCGCGGAGGGGATCGACAGCATGTTCGACTCGAAGGTCGTGAAGCCCAGCCGCTTCAGGGTCAGGGACAGGTAGCTGGACACCGGGCTCTGGGGGATGTAGGCGACCAGGCCGATCAAGTACAGACCCCACATCGAGGGGTCCTTCCACGCCGAGACGATGTCGTGCAGCGTCGCGGATTCGTTGATGTGCGTGAGGCCTTTGGAGGGGTCGTCGCGGAGGAGGCGCTTTTTCGGATGGATTAGTGGGTTTGTTTGTTTGGGGGGATTGGGGGATGGGACGTACGTTAATCATGATCACTTCTTCACGTTCCGTGTACCAGTTCTTCGGGCAGAGGACGCTGGTCGTGTTGGTGGGCGAGCTGGGGAGGTAGAAGAGGCTCTGTTTGTGGGTTAGTTGTTGGGGGCTCTGGGGTTGTGGGGTTTCTGGGCTTGAAATGGAGAGGATGCTTACGAGGAATCCGATGGCAAAGGTGATGAGGCCGTCGATCAGGAACAGCCAGAACCAGCCCGGTTTGCCCTGCACTCCGCGCATCTCGAGAATGCCCGCGGCCAGCAGAGACGAGATGATACGGGCAACCTAGCTTCCCGGTCAGCTGAGTTTCACTTGTATATGATGAGAAGTTCGTACGTTGAGCGTGGACCAGAAGAATCCGAGACGCACGGAGAGCTCCTTCGTCTTGTAGAAGTAGGTCGCGAACAAGATGGTGCCAGGGATGAAGCCGCCCTCGAAGGCCCCGATGAGTGCGCGGGTCACGTAGAAGGCAGCCCGGTTGGTCATCCATGCTTGCGCCCAGGATACGGTACTCCAGCAGATCATCATCACGGGGAGAACCCGCTTGAAACCATATCTCTTGATGAGCAGCTGGACGGGGAATTCTGCGGACAAGAAGCACACTAGTTGGATCGTGGTTCCCTGCGGAAGTTAGAAGGGTGTGCTTGCTTGCTGCGGCCTGTAGGGTCTCACATTGTTGTAATCGTTACTCGACATGTTCAGATCGACCAGGAGGTTGTCCGTCAGCGCATTCGATAAATTGCCACGGTCCAGTTGGAGACCAAAGAACTATTCATGTCAGCATTCGCCACCTGATGGATATGGCAGCAAACATACCATGATGCAGAGAGCCGTGAGTAAGTACAAATCGGTCTTCCAGATCACTCGTCTCTCCTCTTGTTCAGTCCAGGTAGCGGTGGGATCGAATCGGTGAAAGCCTTCATACGACTCGTGGGGAGGCACGACGCCAGCGAGGTGCTCCTGTCCGACCTCGATCGACACCTTCGAGGACTGCGAGTCTTCGACATCGTGGGCTTTGATGGAGGAGCCCTTGAAGCCCGTTTCGATGTCTGTCATGATGTCTCTGGCAGGCCACGCCTTGCTGCTAAGAACGCAGAATCTCAAGAGACCGAAACAATGGGCGGGGATGGAAAACGTCTAGGGCTGGATGGTCTTCCATGGCCAAGGACTTATATACCATCGAAGTTCGTGGCGTTGATAAACGATAATTTATTCTCTGATGTCGTTATTCGCGATGACCATCGACAACAGGCCTTTGCTTGAGCCAACCACAGACATGGTGTTATTGTTACAGCCGTGTGTATGCATGCCCTGAATCCAGAATCGGACTAAGAGAATTGCACAAAACGGATCGCCGAGCACATCATCGCCGCCAGGGAGCCCCAGGCTGTGCGCTAGCCAGTTTTCTCTCGGAGAACCAAAGCTTTTCACCAATAGCCTCTTTCTCCGTATGATTCCGAGGAAAAGAAGAATCGAGCTAAAGTGAAGAAAAAATAATTAAATAAATGTTAAAACAATGTATGCTTGTTGTGACGGACTGTTAAACCCCACAGTTCACGGTGGTCGGTTGCAGAGGTTCTTGGGCGTAGGTTTCCCCGGATATTCCTTTTGCTTGTAAGTTAACGCACTGTCACCGCAGCCATTCCCACTGGTTGCCTGAGCGTGGTCTACCATGCTCTCCAGGTTTCGGAGCATTGCTCTTTGTAGATGTAGCACATGCACACCATAACGAACAAAGGGCCCCGTTGACAGCGCCTATTCGCTAATGATGGCGGTGTTGTTTGGCGAGACTAAGAAATGACAGAACACGGACCAAGAAGCCCTCCGAGAATTTCGCCGACGCCCCGCCGATAGCCATCCCGTTGGTCGCTGATTGGCATCACCCAGAGGCAAACCAATCGGGCATGATTAATGCGGGGAAAACGAGGGCGATGGGCCCACGAGGGACTTGACTCGTTTGTGCCTATGTGGCCCTGGAGCCGTACGGAAGATGCGACCAGGAGACTCCGCGGAAGATAACGAGCCAGTGCCTGTAAAAGAGGGTTCGCGTCGCGAGGTTGTCGCCATTCGTACTGCATGACCCGCAGCCCTCCACCGCGGTGGGGACGACTCGTTGACAACATACCACCGTGATCGCTGCTGCAGAATCGACGTAGACGTATTCCGTCGGCTATCCTAGTTTATATAAAGAGTCGGAAGCTTATCAGATCCCTTCGTCGGTTTTGCCACAAGCAAAAGTCCCGTTTTGTGCCCTTTCACCTCACACCAGCCTCTGCAACAGCCAGAACCGTCATCATGCCTGCTGTCGTTGAAAATGCCCCGGCTTCAACAATCAGGGGAGGCCATGAGCAGTCCCGACCGCGCATCTCCGAGCCACTCCAGTATTCCGGGTCTCTGGACTCGTATACCCGGCAAGACCTGACGCCGGTCATTGGTCGCGAGTACAAAGGTCTTCAGGTGGCAGATATCTTGAAGTCCGAGCAATGCGATCAGATCATCAGGGATCTCGCAGTAACCAGTATGACATGATCTCCGAAAGACTTGACCCGCTGATGCTGATGGGAACAGTCTCAAGCCGAGGTGTTGTTTTCCTGCGTGATCAGGACGTGACACCGCAGCAGATGCGCGAATTCGGAGAGAAGTTGACACACCTGGCTGGATGCGTAAGTACATACCCACCCATCCAAGTTTGAATATGAAACCTGAGAGGTCAGTGAGTCCGCCAAGAACACCTGACTGACTGGCCCCATCACAGCCCGAGTCGTCCGGACTGCACATCCACCCCCTGACGGAAGAAGGCAGCGAGCTGGGCGACCAGATCAGCGTGATCAGTAGCGAGAAGCAGAAGAAGGGGGGCGGTCTCACGCATCAGCTCAGCGACACGAGTCGTTTCGCGTCCGTAGGCTGGCACAGCGACATCAGTTTTGAGCCCGTCCCCTCCGACTACGCCATGCTGAAGATCCACACGCTCCCGGAGACGGGAGGCGATACCCTCTGGGCGTCGGGCTATGAGATCTATGATCGCCTGTCGCCCGCCATGGCGCAAATGCTGGAGGGGTTGACCGCGACGCACGACGCGACGTTCTTCCACGACGAGGCGCGGCGGTTGGGCAATCCGTTGCGGAAGGGAATTCGAGGCTCGCCCCTCAACCAGGGCGAGGGACTGACCGCCGTCCATCCCGTCATTCGCACGAACCGTACGTTCCTCCTCCGCCTTTCTTTGGAAATCTGCTTCATGCCCAGATCTCAATCTCTGACTTTTCGTCCATAGCTGTTACCGGCTGGAAGTCCGTGTATGTGAATAAGGGGTTCACAAAGCGCATCAATGGGGTCACCAAGGATGAATCCGACGTGTTGCTCGCCTATCTGTTCAATGTGAGTGTGGCCAGCAGACAGCTTCAGGAATGTGTGCCAGGTGGACTGACAGATCTACTTGTAGCTCATTACCCAAAACCACGACGCGCAGGTTCGCTTCCGGTGGAACAAGAATGATTTGGCCGTTTGGGATAACCGATCAACCTGGCACTGTGCCACATACGACTACGCAGAGGCTCGGGCTGGAGACCGGGTTTGCAGTCTGGGTGAAGCCCCGTACTTTGATACTCGCTCGAAGTCGAGGAAGCAGGCCTTGGGCGAGGCTTGATGCACTGGGTTAGGGTGCCCATCGGTAACGCTATAATGAATAATCAATACATCAATATAATCTTCAAAGACGCGCCAGACTCGAGACCTCGTAGTCTTCGCTAAAGAGAAGTGGCGCTCCTACGGACGTATTATAGGAGAGTTGAGACGAAATGGACCAAAATCAACATAGATTCCAAAAAGTAGAGCCTTCCAGAGCCTACCTGACAGAGACAATAGCTATCTAGCTAATGAAGATCACAAATATTCAAGTTCAGATCGTCTCAAACATGCTTGCTTATATAGTTAGTGCTCAAATAGCACTCCATAATCGTGACTCTATAGTCATTTTCCTCAAGTCGACTGGCCAGTTACTGTCTTGTTCAATCCCATATTTGACAAAGGCCTGCTTTGTCAGAGACATGATTAGAGATCAAAGTCAGGTCTAAGCCTGGCAAGGCTCACCCAGCTTCATGTAGTTCCAGCAGACTGTACAGCATCAGCATATAGAAAAGTGGGACTGGCACGGTCTGAGAGAGCACTTACTGCTGAAGCCCATGTCGTCACCAAACATGGTAGCGTAGGTCTTCGCACCGTCCTGCAGCCCACCCTCCGAGTCATATGCGACAGCGTTCTTACCCAGAGCAATAGCCATGACGGCCGGGTGCGGCTGCAGGTTGACAAACTCCGGCTTAGTGTTCAAAGCCTGTGCTATCATGCGCTGATGGACATTGGTGGCTGCGTAATGACCCTTGTGCATGGCAGCGCCACAGCGTTTGATCCCCGACCACGAAACAATATCGCCCACAGCAAAGTGGTCATCTGCGTTGGGAACATTGTCCGGAAATTGCAGGCTGGCCGGCAGTCAGTCAAGGCTCGATTGTATCGACTACAGGAGAAGAGGGACTTACGAGGGTCTGATCTTGACGAGTCCTTCCTCGTTCAATGCCTCTCTAGGCAGATAAGTGGAAGTCGCAACACTCTTCGAGACGGCGTTCATCACATGGCCAGCCGTGAGCTTGGTGCCGTCGGAGAGAGTAAGCTGCCAGACGCGGCGTCCTCCCTCCGTCTCAACAGCAGTGGTGTCGACAACGCGTTGTCCGAGGATGACTGTTACCCCCTGCTCGCGAAGGATAGTGCAGATGCGCTCTTTGAACGCATCAGGCAGAGGCTCGGCAGAAAGGAGGTGATCGCGAGAATGGATCAGGGTGATCTTCTGGTTGGGGTAAAGATCCTTCAACTCAGCGGCCATCTCAGCACCGACGGCACCTATAACTCATTAGCATTATTAGACACGGGGGCGGGGTGATGCGACAAGACTTACCCCCTCCAACCACCACCACGCCTTCCTTTGCGTTCTGGATGGCTTCAACATTCCTTTTTGTCTCTTCCAGGAACTCTTGACGCTCCAGGGACTGTGGTACCGTCGGGAAAGCGCGGCGTAATCCAGATGCAGCGATCAGGAAGTCGTACTTCTCTTCCCTCGATCGTCTCGTCTGGCTATCGAGGATCTGCGCCACCTTCCGCTGGCAGTCCACGGAGTGGACACTTCCCTGGATCCATTTGATGTCTGGAGTCTTCAAGGCAGGAATGTCCACAAATCTGTTCCAAGTCTTCGAGGCGTATTTCTCTGAGGCGAGTGCCTTGGGGGAGCCGATGAGGTGATCTGGAGTCATTCTTTGGATTAGTGGCTGTATGTTATAGAATAGAATCAGCGGTAAAACTACTGACAGTATCCATCCCTCTCGTCCACTAATGTGATCTGGATGGGTATGCGATGTTGAGGGGGCTGTGCATTGGGCGTAAAGTTGAAACGAGCGAGACGACCACGGCAGAGATCTATCAGCGTCATGGCTGACGCCAATCCACCGTAGGAGCCACCGACGATCAGAACGCGGAACTCGCGCGCAAGCGAGACAAGGCCCTCGTTGGACGGCATTGTGAGTGTGTCGTTCTAGTGACCTTTGGAGGTCTATCAATCTGATCTGAAGTAAGAGAGGGGAGGTAGAGGGGAGAGAGCCAATGTAGGAGAGTTGGCGGATTTGGTAGACACGGAAATTGAGTGAAAAAAAGGTAGCAAGGAGCAAAGGGGGCGCAGCCCATTCTTAAGAGTAACGCCATGATAACAAGAGTGTAACCAGCGACTTATCACCCGAGACCCGGGGACAGATGCCCAGAGACTGTGGGCCTGTTGGGGACATCTGTCACAAACGCGAACGTTCCCTTGTTGTATCGGCGGTGCCTGGACCAGACCGAAATGTTGTCTCGGGGATTTCGGCGGAGACCGAGGAAGAACTCTTCATCGAAAGCAATCTGAGGAAACTGCTTAGTGAGGTCGATTTCTCATAGTAAAGAGCTCCGGGACTCCAAGTTCAGAAAAGAATATCCCAGTGACACAGGCTCGATCGAAATCGGATGACTACGGATACCAAGTTACAAGAAGCCGGATGGTTGTTTTCCGTCTCTTTGATCCATCTTATCAGATTGGCGCCAAGTGGCGCGACCGGGTCCTGGCTGCATCGCGCCCAATCACTGGTCGCCGGAGCAGCCAGAATGCCGGAGACTCATCTGAACCTGTGACCAATGTGGAATAGAAAACGCACATTTGACAAATTCATTTAGAGACACAACCAATCGATTCTTAGAAGAGTTGGTAAAGTGGATCACACACGCACAAAGACAGAAACCTCTCTGAATCCCGTTCCGTTTATCTGATCCGTCCCTCACCGGTCGGAAGTGAGGGGGTTTCTGACTGCCCATCAACTGCAAAATTCCTACTGCTTTTGAATACTAATGCAAGACTGGCGTCATGCCTTCCATACTATTCCCTTATGCAGTTCTTCTTGAATGAAAATGGGTTAAATGGGAAGATTGGATAGATTATGCCCTACTCTTCAAGGTCTAAGCATCATGCCAGGGAAGATATACTGGGTAACAACCCCGTTATATATTTGTATCGCGGAGCCACATAGTGCAAGTTGATGATACTAGTACAGAGCCTTCATAATTCTAGGTAGAAAATAGTCTAGACTGTTAATTCCAGCCATTGCGCATTCAAGGATCCATACTCAGAAACAATCACAAGCACAGGCTTCTGTTATAGAAATCTATGACGGTGGGTAGTAAGTTGAAACCTGCGGGGGATGTTTCTAATTTTAGTATGACTATGGTGAGTTTTAACTACTTGAATCAAGGCCTACCAGAATGAATAATGTATAAGTAGCAAACCACATTCAGCATGTTACCTTTACTCAGAAAGTACGAGGATTTGACAAATTTTGCCCCTATAGTGATTAGTCAAAAGGATCCGCTTGAACCATTGAGATATAGGTGTAGTAGACGAGCAAAGCAATAAATTTGAAGAGGGAGTCACATTTCAAATAACATCAAGAGCTGAATAGTTTCTATGTAAGCCGTGATGCAGAAGTTCGCAACTCATATAAACTGTATCAGACATGCGACAACATTTGGACTGCACAGCATGCAGAATCTTATCAGATGATCTAATCAGATAAGCATGGTGCCGATAATCGGAGAAACCTCAGGCCGAAGCGAAAGGCTGGCCGGGCAGTGCTTGGCCTGAACAGTGGCCTGAGGCCGAGAGCCGTGGCGCGATGCGCGCGTCTGGCACGGAGCGCTACCGGGATCAGGGATGAGTGAGAAAAATCATGCGCTCAAACCCCCGAGCTCATCTAGCACCGTCTACCAATCTGCTTACTTCTAAATAATCACTCTCGAATTCGGATGCTACAGATTGGATAATCCTGAAATCTTGCCCCCCCACTTTCACCTCACAACCTTTTGGAAAATGTGATCAATGCCCAATGGCTTCGCGTGGTACCCGTTTGGATCCACTGCAAGTCATGCTGACCAGACACCATTTATGCATATCCTTGGAAGTTCCTGCGTGAGCAAAGTACTTGCCGCGCAACAATAGTAAATTATATCTTCTCGTTCCTGTGGCCACCTGTGTTCCCTAAACATCATTCTTTCTACCATCCTAAGAGTTATCTCTCCTGCTGTCGAGCAAGTCAGCGTCGCGGTCATCCTCTGCAGGTGCGTGACTTGTACCCCGCTTCGGACATTTCAAATCAATGGCAACCGCCCTTCCGCAAGATGAGGGGCACAACGCCTCGTTGACAACGACCTCTGCAACACACAATGCTCTCGATTCAGCCATGCCTCTTGTTTCTATCCCGACTACCAAGCTTCCTGCTCTGGATACAGTCGATCAGTACGCAGTCGACAATCCTTCGCAGAGCTCAGTAGTCCTGAGCTCCCGCGTCGAGCTTGCTTGCGATACAAATTTCCAAGCGGTTGCAAGTGACCTCGTTCAAGGATACGCTCACTTTATCTCGAGCTTCACAGGTCTGGATGAGATCGCATTCTTTGTCGCACGTCATTCAACCGCCATCTCTGGTCCACAGAAAGAGCGCGGAGTGGTCTGTGCTTCTGTACTTCGGGAAGCCGATGGTCAGCGCTGCACCATCGAAGAGGTGGACGAGCAGTATCATGACGCTGATGAAGTCCACTTCTGTCTGGCTTTGGGACTCTGCGAAGAACTTGAAAATAGCGAGCAACATCCCTTTTCTAAGGGTACTGCAAATGTGGGTTCCCTGTTACTTGCCTTTGACTGTCACCACAGCGTCTTACTGATCGACCCGCAGAATTTCACGCTATACGTGGGGCCTGCCATCACCGCTGCTACCATCCAGATCTGCTTTACCTATCCCGACCGACTGATTCCCGTAATTGCAGTGGATCAGCTGCTCAGGACTATTGCCGCTCACCTGGCGGAATCGTCTTTGTCATTGGCCTTCGAGGCCTCCCCTCCCGAGCTTTCTGTTATGAATTTCCCTCCATCTATGATACCCCCTTCACGACGCCATGATTGGAATGATTTTACTGATTCTACGATACCCCAACAACATCTTATCCACGCTGCGTTCGAGGGCTGGGCCCGGACAAAGCCTGATGCCATAGCCCTCGATTTCGTTCATTCTTTGCCTTCTGCAACTTGTTCTGCAAAGCACAGCATTCTCACTTATTCTGACCTCGACCAAGCCGCCACTAATCTCGCTGTACATATCAGGGGCCTGCTGGCGGCCCGCGATGCTGCCGATTGTGGGCGAATTATCCCTGTGTATATGACGACATCGCCCGAACTGTACATTTCATACCTTGGCATATTGAAAGCCGGGTTTGCATTTTCTCCTATTCCACAGGATGCTCCGGTGGAGAGGATACGTGAAATTCTTCAGGACATAGGCTGTCCTATCATTCTGGGTAATATACCCGAGCCATCTTTTGGGCCTTGGTCTCCTGATGAGCGTGGTGAAGATGAGCGCATGCCCGCATGGGTCAACGTAAGGCAAGTTTCCAAATGGGAGGGGCTGATTGATCGTACTCAATCTTCACAAGCTGAGAGTGTCCTTGAGAAAGTGGATATCCAGGATGACCAAATCGCCTATCTCCTCTTTACCAGTGGATCTACGGGGAAGCCGAAAGGTGTGCAAGTAAGCCATCTTGCAGTCACCTGTTCAATAGAGTCCCATGCTACGGCTATCCCGCTCCCTGGTAATCTCGAAGGTGATTTTCGTTGGTTTCAATTTGCTTCCCCAACGTTCGATCCGTCTCTCATGGAGATCTTCGTCACCTTGAGTACCGGAGCTACTCTCTGCGCAGCTGATCGAAGCCTGACATTGACTGATCTCGAAGCCACCATCAACGAAGCAAGAGCGACCATCATGATGGCTACGCCGAGTTTGGCCGCACTCTTGCGACCTTCCCGGTTAAATACCCTTCAAGCGCTCTGGACGATGGGCGAGAAGCTCAATAGGACAGTCATCGCAAACTTCTCAACAACTTCACTCGATGAACCGCATAGAATGTTGGTTAATGCATATGGACCCACTGAGGCTGCCATTAATTGCACCTATTTGGCACCAGTTGGTCGCTCGGTTCGGGGCTCAATCATTGGCAAAGCGCTTCCAACTTGCGCGATGTTTGTCTTAGACCCCAACAGTCATGAACCAAGACCGATCGCAGCGGGTCTTGCTGGTGAGCTGGCAATAGGAGGTCCGCAAGTCAGCAAGGGATATCTGAACCGCCCGAACGAAACTGCGAAGGCCTTTGTGAACAGCGCAGAATTCGGGTACTTGTATCGTACTGGGGACATGGCGCGCATCGTCTGGGACGAATCCGGCTGTCCAGTGATTGAATTTCTCGGTCGGATAACATCAGATCAGGTGAAAATCAGCGGCCGCCGGCTTGAACTTGGCGAGATTGAGTCGGTTCTGTCTACAATCCCTGGAGTGACAGAAGCTGTGGCCGTGGTACTCAAACGCGACGTTGATGTACAGGGAAGTGAGCAAATAGTGGCATGTCTGGTTGTGAACAATGGCGACGCGAGTGCTGTCGAGAAACAGACGATAACAAATGAGGCACACAACAAAGCGCAGCGATACCTATCCAATTACATGTGCCCCTCTGCATATGCTTTCTTCCCCAGCCTTCCCCGATCGAGCTCCGGCAAGGTTGACCGCAAAGCAATCTCGGCCCAACTTCGAGAATCAGGCAAGAGTGATTTTCAGTTGTACACCCCACAGGAGCCTGTTCGAGACACTACGAATGGTGTACAGAATCAGTGGGAAATTTCGGGGGACGAGAATCTATTGTCCATACAACAGCTTGTGATTGAACTTATCGCTCAGACAACAGATGAGGATATTGCTGCTATCATGCCCGATGCTGGTCTGTATTCTCTTGGAATTGACAGCCTCGGCGCAATGCGCCTTCTGCAGAAGTTACGGGATCATGATCTTGATGGCCTCTCTGTCGGCGACGTGTTGCAGTCACAGACGCCGGAAGCTCTAGTTTCCCTCGTCTTTCAGCGTTGTCAGATGGCGGACAAGGTAGACACTAACGGAATCCACGACCCGCTCCATCAGAAACTTGAAGAATTCCGTCAACGAAATGCATTCATATGTGCAGAAAGACTAGACTTGACGCCGAATCAAGTTGCCAGAGTTCTTCCGACAACAGCAACGCAATCAGGCATGCTAACCAGTTTTCTGCGTAGCTCATCTGATAAGACATCTGCGGCTCGCTCGTACATTTACCACACTGTCCTGCGGCTCGAACCTGATGTCGACTTGCCCAAGATTCAGCAGGCTTGGGATACGGTCCTTTCCAGCTATGATTCCTTCCGCACAGTATTTTGTTGGGTTGACGATGATATGGCCCCATTCGCCCAATGCATTCTTGCTCCTGAAGCAGTGCCCCGCGCTGATTGGGCTGTCTATCAAGTTCCCGAGACTGTCTCGAACGAGGCGGCTCTGCAAACTGCACTCTGCGATGCCGAAGAGGCCATTGATCTTAGCAAACCGCCTTTTCGGTTGTCTCTGGTCAATAGTCACACGGGGAGTCAGATTGTTCTGAGCATGTTCCACGGGATATTTGACGGTGGCTCGCTGCAGCTCTTGCTTGAGGATGTAACTTCTATCTACTGCGATAAGCCAGCCAAGCAACGAACTTCTATTGAGCATGTCGTGAAGCATCACTTCCAATCAGATCAGGCCGCAACTTTCGACTTCTGGAACAGGCATTTGGCACAATACTCTCCTGTCCCGTTCCCATCCTTGACCTCATACCGACCCTCTTCAGTCAAAACCACCGGCTGCGTGGAGATCACAGCCAGTATCCGTCAGGATACCCTCAAGAAGAGATCTAAAGTTATTGGATCAAGTCCTCTTTCGGTTCTTCAGGCGGCCTGGGGATCAGTCTTATTGGCTTACAGTGGTACGCCTGATCGGGATGTTGTGATGGGCAGTGTTATCTCAGGCCGACTTGACGTTGTCTCGGAGACCTGCATTGGCCCGACATTTACCACTGTTCCGATCAGACTCACTTTCGAGAACTCGCAAACCACTTCAGCTGACACCTGCACAAATCGCGCCATTACCCAATGCCTAACAAAGCTCAATGCAAGCGCTCTGTCTCATCTGCAACCTGGCTTGGGATCACTCGTTACGGCGGAAGGAAGACTTCCATACGATACACTGATAGCGTATCAAGATTTCAATGCAGGCTCCAATGCAAGTGGTATCTGGAACTCAATCCATCACCCGCCCATGGCGAATGACTTTGCAGTCATGATAGAGGTGTGGCCGTGTCCCGATTCCTCCTTAACATTCCGTGCCAGTTTTGATGAGTCCAAGCTTGATCTGAGCTCGGCACAGATGATGCTAGGGCATATGTCTGACATAGTCGAATTTATTCTCAACGAGCCAGAAGGGATATTTCTCGAAGGCCCCATGAAGACCAGATGTGACTCGAAATCATGCTTCAACCCGCAACCTAAGGTTATCGAGGAGGCAGAAAAAGGATCTCTTCTACAATCGCAGTTTGAGGAGCATGCACTGGCACACCCTCAAGACCCTGCTTTGATTTTCAAGCATAATTTGGATGACGAATATGACACACAAAATATTACCTGGTCTTACGGAAAGCTCAACGACATAGCCGAACGACTTGCAGTGCGCCTTAACCAGATCAGTGGTGAGCTGAACAACCGTCCGATTCCAATCTGCATTGAAAAGAGTCCTGCCATGTATGTTGCGATTCTCGGTATTCTAAAAGCTGGAGGCGCTTGGTGTCCAATCGACACTATGTCTCCTGCACAGCGTCGTCACGACTTGATTGCCCGGACTGCATCAAGCATTTTACTGGTTTCTAATCTTGATGGGGCCCAGCCAGAGGGTTCGGTTCCCGCTGAGGTGCAGACCATAGATGTGAATCGATTCATTGATGAAACATCGGCTGAAACGAATGGAGCGACTTCCACCAATCCTAGGTCTCAAGTCAATTCAAACGATATGGCGTACTTGATCTGGACCAGTGGAACAACCGGCGCACCCAAAGGAGTGCCGATCAAACACTCGTCCGCTGTGTCTAGTATGAGAACGCTCCAGAAGGATATTCCTACGGATGTGCCGGGGGGTGTAAGATGCTTGCAATTTTCGTCTTACACTTTCGACGTATCAATCCAGGATATCTTTTATACCTGGGGTGTTGGTGGCGTTCTAATTTCTGCTACGAGAGATATCATGCTTGGCTCGTTTTCAAGGCTAGCCAATATTACCAAAGCAACGCATGCACATTTGACCCCTGCTTTCTCAGCTGGAGTACCTCGGAAGAGCTGTGAGACATTACAGGTCATTACCATGATTGGCGAAAAGCTGACGCAGTCCGTGGCTGATGACTGGGGTACCGATATGAGGGCTTTTAACACATACGGACCAGCCGAGGTTACAGTTGTCTCGACCATCAGAGAGTTCGGCAACGAGCATAAGAATGTCAGAAGCGCGAACATTGGTTGGCCCATGGAGACTGTCTCGGTCTTCGTGACCAAGAGTCAGCGCCTGGTCATGAAGAATGCCATCGGAGAGCTGGCGCTTGGCGGTCCACAGCTCTCGCCTGGCTATCTGAATCAGGACGATGTCACGAAAGCCAAGTATGTATGGAACGAAGAGGCTCAACAAATCGTCTACTATACTGGTGACCTCGTTCGGATGCTTGCCGATGGCTCTCTTGAATACATCAACCGCGTCGATGATCTAGTCAAGCTGGGCGGCATTCGGGTGGAGCTGAGTGAGATAAGCTTCTCTCTGCGAGAATGCCATGGCCTTGTTGAAAGCATTGAGACCCTTGTTCTCAGTCGTCCGGACAGGCCAAACAGTGTGGTGGCCGCCTTTCTGTCCGCGCCGAAAGCTGCAGCCATGGAAGAGCAGGATCAATTGGTATTGTCGGGTCAATCCGCTGTCGAAATAGCTCGAGCTGCCAGGGAACAAGCTCAGCGTGTTCTGCCCGATCATATGATTCCTTCTGTCTTCCTCGTGGTGTCTAGTATTCCTAGAACACCTTCAGCCAAGATTGATCGTAGGGCACTACAAGCGGCTTATGCATCAATTGACATCGATGGCTGGGAATCTGAAACAGCCTTGGCCAATGGCTCTCTGGTTACTGCCCATGATACGATTGATGCATCCGTTGCTGCCCACATAGTCGAAATAATTTCTTCATTGGCCGGCATTTCAACCTCAGTTGTCTCCGAGTCCAGCCGGCTTGGTAGCCTCGGCATTGATTCTATTCGCGCAATCCGAGTGGCCTCTAGACTGAAAGAAGCCGGCCATCAAATCTCGGTCGTTGACGTTCTCAATTGCGTGACTGTCCAGGATTTGATGCTGCTAGTTTCTGACGCAAGTCAAGGTACTCCAGCCGAATCCTCCGAACCGTTCGACGTGAGGGATTTCAATGAAACATGGCACAGTGCCGCCGCGAATCAGATTGGAGAAAGCTTTACGATCCTTAAAGCATCTCCGTTGCAGGAAAGCTTGCTTAGTGAGACAATGGGCACTTACTCCATGTACTGGAGCAACCACTTCTTTCTCTTGGATGATATGGTGGACCTCATCAGGTTGAAGCAAGCTTGGCTCGCCACGTGCCAACGCACCGAAGCGTTGAGGACTGGGTTCATTCCTGTCGCTGAAATTGGAGAACCAGGCCCTAGTACAGCCGACAACCGGGATACCTCCATATTGCAGATTGTCTATCAGCTTCCAGACCTCAACTGGGAGGTTCTGCAATGCCCCGAATCGGATATCACAGAGCTTCGGGGTCAAAGATTGCATGATATCATGTCCACGCATCAGAAGGCCTACTTCAGACATCCACCGTGGGCTGTCACCATATTTGATACCGGCGCCGAACGTATCATGATGTTCACAGTCCATCACTCTATACATGACGAGCCTTCACTTGGTCTCATGTTGGATGACGTGCGATGTGCTTATACTTACAAGCCGCCATCCCGGGTACAGCTTACTGATGCATTCTCCCTTATCCTTCCCACCGATAAGAGAAGCAAGAAAACTAGCCAGTTCTGGGACTCACAACTGAAGAACCTTTCTGACCAAGATGCTCCTGTTTGGCCCGACCTTACTGGCAAGAGATTGCAACCGGGCGAAGTCCCAGTGTACGAGTTGATCTCAGAAGGGCTTCTTATGACCGAGCCGAGTTCCAAACTGCAGGCAATTGCAGTAGAATTGGGACTGTCGTCAATCGCGTCCATCATTCGCGCAGCGTGGTGTTACGTGTCATTAAGCTACCTTGGAGTTCCAGCAGCCGTGTTTGCTGAGACGCTCTCTGATCGTGTTTTACACCCCGACCTTGAGAACAGCATTGGTCCCTTGATATCCGTCGTACCCGTTCCATTCCACCCTAACGGAAGCATTCGGGAGATACTCGTCAGTCAGCACCGAGTTTCTGTTCAGGCCTGGAAGTACCGTCATATTCATGCTCGCGAGGTTCGAAAGTTGTTGAATCGCCAAAGAGGCGAGGTGCTATACCCTGCGGTATTCAATTTTCACATTGCCACCGATGACTCTATCGATCTCATAGAGCCTAGCATCTGGCATGAATTGGATGATGAGGTGGGCCTACACGTCGAACACCCCATGGCGTTCAATGCTTTCCAGCGCTCCGACGGTACGATCTATATAGAAGCCTCTTCAGACAGCAGGATAATGTCGCGGGCCCAGCTGTCGGTCTTTGTCCGCCAAGTTGATGGATTGGTGAGTTCAATGCTCTCGTCGATTGATGAGTCTTTCGGAAGTCTGGTCAACCATCTCCCGAAAGGTCTGCGGTCGATTTCGGATCAGCCAGTTAGTCAAGAAGTGGCAAACTCAGTGCGGCTAAGCCCAACGCATTGGCTTGAGGTATATGCTGCAAGAACTCCCGAATTGGTTGCCGTTGAGGTCGCCAGTAGCATAGCAGAGTCCGGGATCGAGAAGGAGACAATGACCTATGGTACATTGAATGCCGAGGCGAACCGAGTGGCTGCCTACATCGCCTCACTAGGTCACAAGAACAGAATGATCGCGGTTTGCTCCGAGCGAGATTTGATTTCGTATCCCATCATCATTGGCATCTTCAAGTCGGGAAACACTTATCTGCCGATTGACGACGGTCTCCCGGCTGACCGAAAAGCTTTCCTGATCGAGGATGGCAATTGCCCGCTCGTCTTCACTGAGAAACCATTTGCTGCATCCTTCGGAAATGTGCCGGAGACCTGCCAGATTACGTGCTTTGATGATCCTCAGTTCTCTGAGTCATTGACAGCGATGCCAGCCGAGGACAAGGACTACATGTCTGAACCAGATGATCTAGCCTATCTGCTGTATACCTCTGGGTCGACAGGGAAACCCAAAGGCGTCATGGTGACCAGAGGCAATCTTTCGTCATTCATCGAGTCCTTTTCTGAATTCACCTGCCGCCGTGCCCCAGTCACTTCGGAGCTTGCGGGAACTGGCAGATACCTCGCTCAAGCCAGCCGTGCCTTTGATCCTCACCTTTTAGAAATGTTCTTCCCATGGAGGCATGGCATGGCGACCGCGACAGCTCCCAGAGCTATGATTCTCAATGATCTCGGATTGACGATCTCCAAATGGGAGATCACGCACGCCAGCCTTGTTCCATCTTTGGTGGATCAGTCCAATATCGTGCCTGCGCAATGTCCCAGTCTGAAGTACATGACTGTTGGCGGCGAAAAGATATCGCAGAAAGTTTTAGATACATGGGCTTCAGCACCCGGATTTGCTCTTGTGAATGCGTACGGTCCTACCGAGGCAACAATTGGCTGCACATTCGCTCCAGTGGGCAAAGAGACGAATCTCCGTAACATTGGCCCTCCACTAAGTGCTTGTGTTGGTCATGTCCTCATACCTGGAACACTCACATACGCTCTCAGAGGCCAGACAGGAGAACTCTGTTTCACGGGTGACCTTGTTGCAAAAGGCTATCTCAACAGGCCTGATGCAACCGGGTTTGTTACCGGGCCAAACGGGGAGAAGATGTATCGTACTGGCGATATTGGACGCTTGATGCCAGATGACTCGGTCGAGTACCTTGGCCGCGGCGATGACCAGACCAAGATTCGTGGCCAACGACTGGAGCTTGGAGAGGTCTCCGAGGTTATTCGCTCCTCTTGTAGTCTTAACATCAGTGTTGTCACGACGGTCGCAAAACACCCTGGTCTCTCAAGGCAGCAGCTAATCTCCTTTGTCGCGCGATCCAACGCCCACAAAAGTGGACAAGACGCGAATGTCGCATTCCTGTTCTCGGAATTCGCCACGCTCGGTAAAGAACTGCAGGATGCGTGCAAGAGAAAGCTACCGAATTACATGGTGCCTGAGCTTATCCTCCCCATCACTTACATTCCGCTGGCGCCTCTGTCCGGCAAAGCAAACATCAAGGAACTGGCTGCTCTCTTCGCCGACCTCCCCCTTACTACTGTTTTGCAAGGTAACAATGCCTCGAGCAAAGATGGCACCATTGGTAACCGGCCTTTATCGGCCGATGAGCAGGCTGTGGTGAAAGAACTCTGCGAAATCGTTGCGGCAGATCCCACGTCAATCGGACCAATGACAAACATTTTTGAGATTGGCTTGGATAGTCTCAGCGCAATTGGTCTCTCAATCAAGCTCAGAGGAATTGGCTATCAGGCTACAGTGGCTCTCGTCATGAGCAACCCTTTCGTCGAGCAACTTGCACGTCTGCCTAGACGTTCCTCTTCGGCGACAGAGACTGCCATCTCAACTATTCGTCGGCAATTTGCTCAGATCGAATCTGAGTACAGGGAGCATCCTGTTGCAGATATTGATCCAGCTCGCACGGCTGCGATTCGACCTTGCTTGCCCCTGCAAGAAGGTCTAGTTGCACGATCCATGAATATCGAAGGCCGCCATCTTTATGTCAATCACATTATCCTGAAACTTGAGCAATCTGTGGAACTGGAAATGCTAAAGTCTGCGTGGCAAACGGTCGCCGATGACAATGACATATTGAGAACTGCTTTTGCTCCCTTCGACAAGCAGATAGTGCAGGTGATCCTTGCAGCTGATGCCCATCAAATCTGCTGGGTGGAAGAAGAGTACGACGACTTGGACGAATCGATAAAGAGGCATCAGGACAATCATGACCAGATCTCTCAAGAAATACTCTCCAACATGACTAGGTCTCCGCCAGTACGATTCTCAATTGCGAAATCGTCAAGCACCAATGAGCCTTTTGCATTGTTCATCGACATTCACCATGCACTTTATGATGGCGAATCTTTCTTTATGTTGATGGAGGATGCTGCATCCCGGTATGCAGGTGAAGAAGTGCCTGAAAGAGGATCACCGTCAGAATTCATTGAGCATGTATACACCCAGGATATGGACAAAACAAAAGAGCATTGGGTTTCGTATCTGGCTGGCTATCGCCCAACGACTTTCCGAAGTGACACCGATGCCATGGAGGATTCTGCTTTCAGAAGCAGAAAGCTCCACAGCAGTCTCAGCGAACTAGAACGGTGCTCCGCAGCACTGCATACCACCGTGCCATCTTTAGTTCAAGCAGTATTCGCGCTCCTTTTGGCGGATACTGTTGGAGCTCCCGACGTGTCATACGGTTTGGTGCTATCGGGCAGAGCCGTGTCTATACCAGGCGCATCGTCCGTTCTGCTGCCGTGCATCACCACTGTCCCAGGCCGTCTCAATGTTACCGAACTAGAAACCGTTGACGAGGTGATCGAACATGTGCAAAAGTCTACAATTCGATCTCTCGAATTTCAACACACTCCCTTGAGACACATTCAGCGATGGATTGAGGCCGATGCACCGCTGTTTGACTGCCTTTTCTCATACATCCGCACCACACCTCCTCCCAAACACTGCTTGTGGCAGGAGTTGGACAGCCACATGCCTGCAGAATACCCTTTTGCAGTTGAAGTCGAGGCAAATCATGCAACGGACACGATCCAACTGCACTGCAACTTCTCGTCGTCGTTTGGATCTCCCTACGATGCAGAGGTATTTTTGGAGAAGATGGAGGCCGTGATATCGAGTGTGGTGTCTGGCGAGGGTCTTTCTCTGGCCAATTTCAACTTATCCCGGCCCTCCACACCGGGCACACAATCTCCTCTTGTTGCATGGGACAACTCCAATTGGTCCTCCATAGAAACCCAGATTCGAGTGCACACTGCGGAGTTCTGTGGACTGACAGCAGGGGACGTCACGAAGGGTGCATCATTCTTGAGTCTTGGCATTGACTCTGTCACGGCGATTCAATTCTCCCGCAGACTTCGCGAGGTGGGGTTGAGCGTCTCTTCGTCGGACGTCATGCGATATTCCTGCATAGGTGCACTTGCCAAGTACATTGATGACGTTGCCAGCAATGGGGTCCCAGATCAGGACCCAGAAAGCGTTCAAGGTGACAATATTGACGTTGCAGTCTATGGTCAATACGCCCGCCTTCTGGACAAGGAGGACTTTATCAATGCGATGTTCGAGACCACGCCTTTGCAGTCGGGAATGATCACTCAAACCCTAGCCACCGACGGGCAGGTCTATGTCTACCCGCATCCTGTCAGGCTTGCCGATTCCGTTGATCTCACGCGCCTTAAAGAGGCTCTGATCCAGGTAATTGAAAGAAATGATATCCTGCGCACCTCATTCCACCAGATCGAAGAGCTCGGAACTTCCTGGATTGGTGTTGTCCATAGCAAACCACCACTTGAATGGGCAGAGATCACCTTGCCCTCTGACGCGAATGTCCTGTCGGAGATCGCGGCTTTTTACTCTTTCCGCGAAGAATCTAGCTTTGAAACTCCTCCTCTCAAGACTTTCTTGGTCAGTCAGCCGGAGGGCAGGGTCCTTGTGATTGTCTTGCACCATGCGCTCTACGATGGTGCTTCTATTCCATTTTTCTTCGAAGACTTGGCAATGATTTACAATGGTGATCCGGCGCCGGAGAGACCCAATTTCTCGGAAACAGTCAAGCATATTCTAAAGGGACAGGACGAGTCTTCTAAGTTCTGGACTCAAAGGTTACAGGGATATGAAATCTCTGAACTTCCTCTGCTGCCTACCTCCGAGTCTGCCGACTGTGTGTATACTTCCGAGCGACTATTGAATGTCGATCTATCTACAGTGATTGCGGCCTGTAAAGTAATGGAGGTTACAGTTCAGAGCGTGTCTCTCTTGGCTTACGCCAAATTGCTGGCTCATCTTATGGGGAAGCGTGATGTGGTATTTGGACAAGTCCTAGCGGGGCGGTCGCTGTCAGTGGCCGGAGCTGAGAAGACCCTGGGACCGCTATTTAACACTGTGGCCCAGAGAGTCAGTTTCGAGCCAAAGTTCTTGACCAACAAGGCAATGGCTCTCCGCCTGCAACAACTGACAACCGATGCACAGATGCACCAGAATGCGCCTTTGCGGACTGTGCAAAACTCGCTCCGACGGTCCAATGCCCTGACCTCAGCAGCTTTGTTTGATACTCTTTTTGTCTTCCAGAAGAGTGCGGACTTCGCCGGCAGTGTTATCAATGAGCAGACGATCTGGACCCCATATGAGGACGACAACTACACCGCACAGGCGGAGTACAAACTGAATATTGAGGTGGATCATGCAAGTCATGGCCTCGTGGTCAATGCTGCCTGCAGTGGAAAACATTTCACCCAGACCGCGCTCGATAAGCTCTTGGACGAGTATGCTGCGATCATCAGTGATATCATCGAACACCCCACGAGGTGTGCGACGATTGTGCCCGAGGGCCTTGGTGATCTTCCCATGAAATTGTCTCGGGATGTGTCGCAGGATCGTGAAGTCGAAGGTTCCGCTAAGCCTGTGCATGAAGACATAGTCCGATCCGTGCTTGCAGAAGTGGCTGGTGTTTCCGTGGACAACATCAAACCAAACACTAGCATCTTCAGCATTGGGCTGGACTCCCTGTCAGCCATTCGCATCGCCGCTCTCTGTCGCGCCAAGGGACTCAGAACTGGCGTTGCCGACATACTGCAAGGAAACACCCTTCGTGGCATCAGTCAACGGATTCAACCTGTCTCGGAGAAGAGCAAGCAATCACGGGGCTCCCTCATTCAGAACTACGAGCAGGTCGAGAAAGCTGTCCTTCAGCAACTTAGGCTGGAGAAGAGTTCGGTCGAAGCGATTCTCCCGTGCCTTGGTGGGCAGTACTATCACCTTGCCAGCTGGCTCAAGTCCGGAAGAAAACTGTTCGAACCTGCCTGGCCGTACTTTTGCGTCGAGCGAGTTGATGCCGCAAGGCTAGAGGAGGCTTGGTTCCAGCTGCAACAGAGACATCCTATACTGCGGACCTGCTTTGCAGCGATCTCTGCAACGGAGGCCGTACAGGTTGTCCTGAAGCAAGCGATGCGTGACACAAGCAAGTTCAAGGTCATTGAATATTCCTGCCCTATCACGGAAGCGGCCAAGGCCCAAGCCAGGGAAGAGGCGCTGCTTCCGTCCTCGCTGTCCACGCCTCCTGTTCGTCTGCGGCTGTTGAAGGCCAGTGATCGCGATGGTATCCTTGTGCTCATCAATCATGCTGCGTACGATGCGTGGACTATGCCAATGTTTGTGTCTGAGCTTGCCCAGCTTTATCGGGGCCAGGCGCTCAATAGCAATCCAGACTTCCCGGCCTTCGTGGATTTCTCGCTTGGCTCTCTTCGTGAGCTCGATGAGAAGCCGTACTGGTCGTCAACTGTGGGCTCAGCCACCCCTACTCTAATCAACAAAGTCCACAGCAGCGGAGAGGAGGTCTCCGGTCAACTGTTCGTGGGTGCCTGGGAAAAGGTCAAGGGCTTGTCGAGATTGGAAAGCACTTGCCGGGCTGCAGGCATCAGCCTGCAAACGGTGGTTCTCCTCGCGGTTTCTCGCAGCATCGCTCGACTTACCGGTGTCTCGGCCCCCACGATGGGTCTCTATCAAACAGGTCGTTCTGCGTCCTTCGACAACATCGACAAATTATCCGGCCCATGTCTCAATGTGAATCCATTCCGCGTTCCCGAGGTCACGCCAGGCGAGGATGTTGGTCTTGTGGAGCAGGCCCGAGCCATCCAGTCGGCCCTCGCAGAACGTGTCTCCTACGAACAGAGCTCGCTCCGAGACGTGCTCTCCTGGTCCAGCGCCCAACATACCGGGGGCCATCTATTTAATGCTTGGGTGAACCTGCTTTGGATGCAAAATGCTGTTCCGTCAGCCAACGACACGGCGGCGGATGCGGAGGTAGACGAGAGCGGCGAGCTGTTCTTGCCGTTGCAGATCGGCGTTCCGACGGATTTCATCCCATCGGAGCCCCTGGCTGAGACGGCAACGTCGGTGGCGGCTCTGGACACGTCCTTCCTCCCTGACGAGAATCTGTATATTGATATTGGCCCTGATTCTAAGACTGACTCTCTTGGGTTTGGTGTGCGGGTCGAGGGGGGGCTTTTGGATGAAGAAGAGGTAAATAGTCTTTTGACGGGGATTGCGAGTGAGATTGAGGGAATTGTTTCGGTTCTTGGTGCGGCTTAAGGTGTTGCGAGGTTCCATCAACATAAGGGGGCCAGGGGCAGCTGTTTTAACTCGTGCATATACTGACTGCTACGTAAAAAGAAATTTGTCTAATTTCGTTATTGCGTTGATAGATTGTTTTAATTGTCCTTAGAGCTAGATTTTCTACCATCCAAGTTCTGCTTTCACTCACTACTCCGCATCTTGAAGCTCTACCCAGCATTATCCGTTCAAAGACCAAGATCTACCTCCCCTGCCCCCCCCTCAAGCTATCCCTCAAAACTATAAACCATCCTCACCCCCCGCTCCCCGGCAACAACCATCCTCCCCACAATAGGCCCCAGCGCACGCGGCCGCACAATCCAAAGCAACCAATCCCCCAACACATCCCCGATAGAGTGGCCGTTCCCCCCCTCCCCCCCGGCTCTCAAACAAATACACCATCTCCTCGCCCGTCTCGAGCGTCATTTGCATGATGACCGGGGGATTCTCCAGCCCACACGCGCGGGCCAGCTCCCACCCGCCGTCTTCTGGGGTCGGTGAATTGCGTCAGGCGCTCCGGGTTGGATGACCAGCCTTCTGGCATGGTTTCGGGCTGGAGGGTTGTGTTGGGGATGCGCTGCGTCGCGTGGGTCTTGGGGACGGGAAAGGGGGGAGTGGGTGGCTGGTGGCTGTTTGGGGTTGGAGTTGGGTTGACGTACGAGGGTTTCGTCGGGGTTGAGGTTGAGGAATAGTTGGAGGTGGGTTGAGGATGAGGATTACCAGGGCCACCCACCAGTTGTTGTTTGTTGCGGGGGCTGGGGAGGGGGGTTCTTTGGGCGTGGGGTTTGGTTTTGAGCGGATTGGGAGGGTTTGGTTTGGCGGTGGTGGTGGAGGTGGAGGAGGTGGAGGAGTGCGAGGCGGTTGGGTGTGTGGTTCATGGTGATGTCGGTGGGGGTTGCAGGGGGAAGTGGGGGGCGTGGGAGGTTTGATTCTATAGAGTAGGGTAGTGTAGCGTAGTGTAGTGGTGTGTGCTGTAGAGCAGGAGACAGAATTCAAGTGGACGGAGGAGGTATAAGCTGGAAGAGGGAGAGTGGGCGACGTCAGAACGAGCAGGCGGGTTTGGGGCACAATTCCCTCAAAACTCTGCGGACAATAAATCACATTGGATTCACCTGATGAACAAACAGTATCAAGTCGAGAATTGCAGACCAAACCGAGTATGTATGTACTCTTTACATGGTATCGCAGATCATTTACACATGACAAACCCACCACCACCTTCGCATCAAATATCCAGTCCCTCAAGTCACCCAAGGCTTCCCAAATGCTCAACTCTCTCCGTCTCCTCGAGTCAACCCAAACGACTCCACCACCCCAGCCACAAACTCATCGAACCCCTCCAACACCCCATCCTCGTCCCCCTCAAACAGCCCCGCCTCCTCATAGATCGACACATCCGCACCCTCACTCCCCACCACATCCACCAGATCCGAAACATCCGGCCCGTCCACCGGCGTCGCCGGCCGATAATACGGCGTCGACGCCGCCGACACCGACGACCGCGAGGAGCCCGGAAACACGTCGCGGCGGTACTTGTAGGCGGGCAGGTTCTCCGCGAAGGTCCACTCCCAGTTCCCGTGGTCCGCCACCCGCGGGATGGGCAGGATGTGGCGGCTGTATCCGCTGTCTCCACGATCCTCCTCCAAGGGTGGGACGACGGGCTCCCGCGGGGTGTACGGGATGGCCAGGAGGGCGAACTCCTCCAGGTGGCGGGCGACGTGGTTGTACAGCCGGTGCGCGGCGTGAGAGGCGGCGACGTTGCCGGGGTAGGCGTCGTCGTTGCGCGGGGGGTCTTCGCCGGGCCGCGGGCCGCAGAACGGGCAGCGCCGGAAGATGGCTGGGTGGGGGCGGCGGGACTCGTGGCTGATGGTTTGGAGGTCCGCGGAGGTGTAGCCGTGCGCGTTGATGCCGTCTTGCTCGAAGGCAACCTGGCGGTAGAAGGTGCGGCCGCGGCAGCGGGGCACGCGGCAGGTCCAGGTTGAGGAGGAGTGGCTGGTTTCCATGTGGTAGAGCCATTGCTGCGGCGTGCGGAAGGTGTTGATCTCTGCGGTGCAGGTGTCGAAGATGCACATGTAGGGCTCGAGGTCGGTGAGGACGCGTTGTCTTTGTGCTTGGGGTGTCAGCCAGGTACGATGATTAGGGAAGAGCAAGGGGGATGAAGGACGGAACTCACCTCCATGCATCGTGCGAGACGTATCGAGCGGCTGGCAGCGTGAAGCGGCAGTACGGACACTCGAACTCCTCCTGGCCCGGGGCTAGAATGGGACGAGGGGGGTGCTCTTCGTGCGGTGCGTCTCGCATGGCCATCACGAACGTGGCGGGATTCATGTTCTGGCGGAGGACGTGCATGGGCGAGTCAGCCTGGAAGCGAGAGTGATAGGTGAGGGCCCTGTGACGAGTGACAACCATGGTCCCCAGTCGGGCGTTGAGCACCTTGTTATAGACATCGCAGCGGTGTCGAAGCGCACTGCGGACCACCATCTGGAACTCCTCGTTGACGTTCCGATCCCATTCGTCGCGGACGCTGTAGTCTGGGTGGTCCTGCAGCAGGACGCTCGGCGCATACATGCTGGAATGGGCGAGGAGATCCGTGGCCCAGTCCAGATTGCGGATGAGATGCCAGAGCTCGTAGCGGCAGAGCCGCAGAGCGTTGGTGAACGGGTCCTCCGATTGACGGTGCCGCGGCGCTTCGGCGAACTCGGCGTCGATATCTTCCTCCTCGTCCGACTCACTTTCAGACTCTTCCTGGCTGGACTCACCGTCTTGCTCAACCTCACCCTTTCTTTCTTCGGATAATTCAGAAGATTACCAGCCTGTACCACCACCGCCGCTGCCACCGTCCTTACCGTCCTCATCTGCTCCCATAGCAGCGACAGCAGCCTCCAGAGCTTCAACAGCCCCAACAACCTTCAACTCCTTTCTCAACTTCCGCCGATCTAAACCCCGGTCCCCAATTAGCACATCCATGCCCTTACCATACCAAAACCCTTATACATACCAATCCTTCAGAAACACGGGGAACTCACAAGACCGAATCCCCAGCATCATCGACTCCAGCCGGGTGAACAGCACACCCCGCACCTCGAGCTTGTTGCGCACCCGGTAATCCAGCGCCATGTCCACGCGGTCGGCCTCGAACACGTACCAGTGCTCTAGCCAGGCCGCGAATTGCACCCGGTGGACATGGAAGGCGTGCGGCGCGCGGTCGGCGTACCTCGCGGCGAGGACGTCCAGCTCCCTCTGGCACTTCCGGGCGAGCTCGACGAGCGGCGCCTGGCCCGGGGGGTTCATGATTACTTTTAGGTTTAGGTTGGGGAGGCGTTGGCGTTGGCGTTGGCGTTGGCGTTGGCGAGATTGGCGGGGTTGGCGGGGCTGTCGACGTTGTCTGGGTCGGCGGGGCTGTCTGGCTTGTCTGGCTTGTCTGGGGGTTGGCATTTTGATGCCCTGGGGGAGAGGGGAAGGGTGAGGGCTGTGAGTTGGGGAAATGAGGTTGAGGCTTTCTGGGGTAAGGTCTTGATCTTGTTTGGTGGGAAGTTGGGGTGATACCCCTGGGTTTCTTAGGAGGAAGAGGAATGCGAAACAGAGCTGAGGCTACAGGAATGTAAGTGGGATGTGGTTTGATGAGTTGAAGGGATAGATAAACTGTCTGTGACTCTTGTTTGATTATCATCACAGTCACAAGGTGGACAGGTGAGAAGAGATGGATGCACAGATGAACTTCAGAGCACTGGAGGAGAAGTGCAGGAAGACGAAATAGACACGAGAAGTAAAGACAGGAGGAATGTGTACACAGAGGAAAAGGAACAAGAAGAGGGCATGGGCAGGAAAGGTGAAGGCGAAGAAAACAGGCACAGTAAAAGCGTGTTGTACAGCTGGCTACCTCTCTGCGTTGCAATACTACCAGGTAGGTAGCGACCATTCCCTTCCATATCAATCGCATGCGCATAAACACGGCCGATTTGGGTTAGTATATGAAAGTACTCGGTATTCACCTCGTGGCAGTTCAGTTGTCTTGCATGGACTCCCAGGACCCACAGAAAACGTGCATGTCGGCATGCCGACAACAGTCGGGACCTTGAAAGCCGAATCGTGTTTCGGGCCGATGTGCAGACAACCTTGAACCTGCAGACACTATTGTTTCTTCCTCTTGTGAGACTCTGGTTGTTGTAGACCTGTCAGCTCACTCCCAAAGATCCGGAAAACAAAAAGAGAACTACCTGTCTATAAGTAAACCAAGTCATAATTATTTTTGTGCATGTCTAACTGAGTGAGAGCTTCACAGACCAAAACCTCCGCTATCCATACCTACTCCGATGCCGCAAAAGAAAACGCCAACCCTGTGCAGAAGTAAACATTATGTACAGTAAATACTCAATAATAACCACGGGATCTGAGCCAAGTACTGGGTATCTCCCTCTCTATAGCTCTCTTTTCTCATCATAACAACCTTACCGATGCTCTTCCCGGACGTGAAACTCCTTCTGTATCGTGATGGACAGGAGATCCATGGGGCCAGCCTCCTCATCGCTATGGCGGCCTTTACCTATACTGTCGAGCTCAAAATGCGCGGAGGTCGTCGTTAGCATGGCTTCCTCGTCGCGACGTGCGATCCTTTCATCTCCACCTTGGATCTTGCTGAGGATGTTGGGCGCGTACCGGACGGCCTTGGGTGGGCCAGTGCTGCGTGGCTTGGGCTTGACGGGAGCAGGTGTGCCCAGCATGCGGTTGAGGATGGTTCGGAAGAGTGGTTGCAGAACAGGGAGACAAGCGCAGAAAATGCCGATGGAGGGCTCAATGCTCGACCAAATGAAGACATCCCCAAGAATCCAGGTCACGTCGGCGCTGTTGACAAACGTGAAGTAGTAGATCCGGATCGCGCTCGCCACACAGACGCTTTCAGGTGGGCAAATCGTCAGCTGTGCTCATTTGAGTGGCACGGTACATGGAAGAAGCAAACACTTACAATCCGCCTAAGAGAAAGATACTCAAGATCTGGATCTTCTGTGATCGCCGGAGTTGGAGCCTCCACACCAGAGGAACAGGCACCAGCAAGATGACTATATCACCGACCATGTTTGCGACTGCGTGGCCAATGTAGAACGCGTATAGATTGTATCTCTCGCTGCCCCCTTCCGGGTTCAGGTATTTGGTCCAGTAGTAGGAGACAGGTTGACAGGCCGCCAGAAACGCAACGGTGCAGCCGACCCAGTAACTAAGCGCTAGGACTATACAAGCCCACATGGTCCACCTCATGCCGAAGATGCGCCGGTAGGATAGGATGATCGAGAGTTTGATGAGCGTGACAGTGGTCACGTACAGAAGGACATTGGCGAACAGAACCTACAGTAGTGTCTTCAAGTCAGTCAGTTGTTCCATTATAGGGCAGGAGGCTTTGCTGACCTTCACCATGGCGATGATATCTTCCATGTTTACTACCCAGATGTGCTTGCCGACGCCGTATTTGCCTCCTACGTAAAGTTAGCATTTGACCACTTCGGAATACATGACAGCCACGAACCCACTATAGCACTAATCATATTTGCCGTTCCAGAAAGCTATGTCAAGTGATCAGTTGAGGTCAAGGAAGTAGAAAGCATTGGGACTGTACCAGGGCTGCGACAATCAGCCAATCATCCAGGCCTATGCGAGCCTGCTGCACCTTTAACCGGGAGAACAACCGGACACTGATTGTGATACAGGCCAAAGTGTACATTGTCGCGACAATAGCGTCATTTTTGGATTCATTATTGGCCGTTAGGTCGATGCCTTTTGGCGGCAGACCGACGAGATCCGACATATCCAGCTCCTTTATCGATCGAGCGTGCCCACAAGCATCGTGGGATGAGCAATGCTCAAGTTTATGAGGACAGTGGGACAATCCGGGGGTCCGACTAGCTTTTGTTCCTTGATCCATCGATCAGGGGCCAAGTGAACTGGCCGTTAATATAGAGACCGAACCACATGGCCCAAAGCATGGTGGGCGAGCCTAGCCCTAACCCATGATGCAATCTTACAGTAACCCTGGGGCTGTTTTGCTTTTCTGTTCCTCTGCAAGATAGACATTCTAGAAGACGCACAAGCGATCCAGCCTGTGAGCTTCCATAGTGCGGATCGTATATTCATCACGGGGGGCCAAAGGCAGTCCTCTGGTTCTTAGCATGGTCGAAAGCGGGTGGGGGCGCTTTGACAGGCAGATTTCCACCCGGTCGGTCACTTTTCAACGGAGCACGTATTTTGTCGCGGAACGGCGCACTAACTGCCAGAGATTAATTGTTTCCATCCACTGTGCCCCGAACTGACTCAGTAGAAGAAAGGAGAAGCCCCGATATTTTGTTAAGACTTTTTAAAGGATCGGTTCCATATGTCTTCGATGAACCTTGAAAGACGAAGTCAGTGCAGCAGTTCGGTCTGTCCGAGAGGACGCCAACATAGCCTTCCGGCCCCAGCTTAGTTCTTACATGCACTTCAACCTCCCCCGGTAACGCAAGAGCTCTCCCTGTAGATGCATCCTTGCAAGGTTGGCACTGTGCGATCCTCACGCCCCCAAAAATCCCACGTTTTTCTGACTCGAATTCCCCGGTTGGCACGTGGGAATATCGGTGGCCTGATGACAGATTTCCAGGCAGTGCGGTAATCCGTGCGCTATTCGATCAAGCATGTTTCTGCCATATGAGACAGGGTTGCAAGAGACCCGCTAACCACGGAGAGATTCCCAAACAGAGCTTTGATGGTGCTTAATAGACGCCGATAAGTATCAAGCGGTGTGATGGTTTGCTGGGTCAACGAATTGACTTGGGGCATCTAGTTTTAAAGCCAGCCACCGATAGAGCAGTTGACGTATGCACTCCGTCGAACCTGCCGGCAATTTGTGATAAGCTATTTGATGTGGTAGGGGATGACAATACATTGTTCATGAGCCAGTGTCAGAGCTTTAGGAATATGAGTTCGAGCTTGGTTCGACTCGACGAATGGAATCGTGCTCAGTAATGATCGAAAGCAACCTAAGTACTATGTGGCAGTACTTCCGATGGGTGGTCTCTTTTCCGACCGGGCTGTTGGTTGTAGGGAGGTTATAATTGGATATAGAGCTGTACAATAATCTGAAAGCTGAACGTGCCCGTCAGATGACTATCTGCTCAGGATTGGACCCAGTAAATCGTAGGTTGTTCTTGGCTTGAGGGATGAGGTTCATCGGATTGTAAAGTGGCAGGGAATGGCGATGGCTGCATGCTTCCAGAAGCCGAGCGGGAAGACAAATCAGCCAAAACAACTCCGACCGGACCGACTGCCTAATCTTTCTATGACAGACAGCCCAGGCAAATTAAGGAACCTTCATATCCCATGAATCCATGATCCGCATCGAGGCAGCACAGTTCTTTCACCCAGACAAAGCTTAATCCCCCCTTTTATTGGAACAATTCAAAATATCGGAGCTTTACTTGCCTTCTCTCCCCCCTCAATTCCCTGTAAATCATGATCGACCGTTTCTTGGGTAGTCCCGAGCGTTTCACCACATGGATGGGACACCACAAAGCTTGAGCCGAGGCCTATATGTGACCTTTTTAAGATCCCACTGCATTCCACCTGTCTAACCCCTTGAATCTCCGCCTCACGTTGTGGGCGCCAGACAGCTACCCATACATCGATCGACGTCTCCTGTCACTTTTCTCTGTGAATTGTGATCATCACGGTGATCCTCAGTGACTAGTTTGCTGCAAATCTTGGCTCAACGTGCAGTACGATCATGCGCCGGTAATTCCCCCTCGGCAATTGTTTCTCTTCTTTGGGGTTGATTCATATCTGATCTTGTACAGTACAAATCACGCCATAGCTTGCACATCCCTAGATTTTCCAGCATCGACAAGTGTACGAGCCCTGAACCCTGTCGCAAAGCCAGTGCTAGCATTGATAATAGGGAATGCCCCCAGCACCCCTACCCCTTGTTCCCAGTGGACAAGTGGGGTCAAATGGATAAGCTTTGCATGCTGAAGGACAATATCCACATTCACCCACTACTTGGTGAATTCACCTAAAACAAATCCCGGGTGCATGACCCAGTTCCGAGCGGCGCAGCGGCGCGAAGCCTTCCAATACGGTCGTCAAGTAGCTTCCTGAGCTTTGGCTCGAGTCGAGGCGCGCTGTTCGGCGTGAGCACATCATACCCAGGCCCTTTATTGTTCCTGCAATATATCCTCGAAGGTCGATTTGATGGAGTGCTCCCAGTCGTGCTCGGTCTTCAAGGGCTTCCATCCAATCGCAAAAGCTTTGTCGGGTCTAGTACTAGAGCTATTTGTTCCGTCAGATCTTGTTCAGGATGGGGATGAGGAATTGCATCTCACTTAGAAGCAAAGCACGCTTCCGCATAACCCACGTCTCCATCGGCCAGTTTCTCTGCAGCATCCTTAAGGCTTATCGATCTAGGGCTAGCTGATTTCAAGACGCCCAAGTCATACCCTGCCTTGCCTATCCGGCTTGTCACATCAACCCACTTGTGAGACCCAGTGTTGGCGAAGTAGTAGCCATTCCGGCCAAAGGGGATTTCTTCGCCGGACAGAATCCTCGCCACTAACGTGACATAGAGACGAGCCAGGTCCTCTACATGGACATGGCCTAGCTTCGCTTCGCCAGTGTCGACATGTTCTGCGTAGCCAGATGCAATTGCGTTCCTGATCAGTGTGGGGATTTGGTGTGATTGGTCTTTGAACCACCCGCTTCCCCGGCCATAGACGAGTGGGGGCATGACGACGTACGCCTTGACTACCAAGCTTTCACTCGTCTGTATGGCTGTAACCTCGGCCGTCCTCTGTGCGTAGGCTTCTTGAGAGTCGCGCGTTTGCTCATATTCGAATATATTATCATCCTGATCGGAAAATGTTCGCAACTCGAATGAGGACGGCGTGATAGATGGGACGGATACGCAGGTTGTTCCCGATAGCTGAGGGTTTCCAAGATTACTCTGTCAAAATGCTTTCCTAGGATACCCTTATGGATAGCAGCAAGCACAGCTACTCACATGAAGGAAGTGAACATCTTGACCTGTTTGCTCACGTCTCTTGCTGAGACCCTGTATGAGTGCCTTGGTGGCAGCAACATGGAAGCCGGTCGCAACATTGACAACGATATCGTGGCTGCTCGCCGCTCGTGCTAGTCCATCTGCATCATCAAGACCAGACACAAGGGTCGTTTGAACCCCCTTGCTAGCCAAGAGATCTGCTTGCTCTGAGCGACGTACAATAGCCGTGATGGATAGCTTCGCGGGTTGAGTCTCGGCCAATTGGAGTAACTGATGCAGTACAGTCCCTCCACTGCAAGGATCGCGTTAGCGTTTCATATCACGCTCCTTCAAGATGAGACGTACATAAATCCTGTCGCTCCTGTCAAAAGTAGTTTGGTCTGCGTCATGGTCAATTGGCGTTCTAGTTTCTGTGGCGTACAATGAACATCCTCCACTCACTCAGGAGGTACAAGTCAGTTATATACATGTACCCCGCTTGGTGGCTGATCATTGCGATTACAAATAGAGCCTTGTCACATGCGGGACTTCGAGAAGGAATTCGGGTCTCCTCTGCCCTACGAAATGGAAGTGAAAATGACGATGAATCATATTTTGGTTCTATCTTGGAGGGGCTTTCGCTGGCGCTAGGCCCACGCGGAATATATTTTCCTAGCGCTTCCTCCAGCTTAGATTCGACATACTGGTAACTTCTTACTAACAAAGATCGTCTGTTGTCGTCATCACAATGTGAGACTCTGTTCCCCTGTAAGTTGTGACTTGTCTCGATATACGAGTATCTCTGACTAGACTAAATCTTTTACGATCATTGCAAGGGTGTGTGATATGTGGTACTATGAGCTTTCCCGGAACCTGCTTGCCGTAACTGTAGTATCTTGGGCCCTCTTATATAGATACTAGTGGGAGCTCTGTAAGGAAGTAGCATTCGTTCCGTCTCTCATTCTCTGCCTCCTTTCATGGCATTCCCTTTGCCATATCTGTACACTGTTCGCTTCGTACAAAGCAGACTAACTGAGTATACAATCACGTGACTGTGACCGACTCCAAAATAGTGCGGGAAGGTTATCACTAGCCGAATGCGGACAGGCGTGGGATGGGTTCCGCTCCGCCCCCGACCGCATCCGTCTGGCTCTTATCAACCACCGCTGCCATTTGATCGGCGTGTCTTCTGCCTAGGTTACCATAGACACTATCAGTTCTACATTTACTAGTCGATATGAGCGGCTTCAGAGGGGTTATGAAAGAGGGCTGGCATCCTAAAGGTCGAGATGGGAAGAAGGAAGGTTGGAGGAATGATTTCAAAGGCATCAATCAAGTGGTTCGTGTCTGCTCCCGATGACGCAGTTGAGCTTAGTGCTGACCAACTTCTCCAACAACCAGGCCGGATGGATGGGCAAAGGAAAGGACAAGGATGAGCGTGAAGAGCATGTCGCCGTACCACTCTCATCCTTGAAGGATCCTGCCTCTTTTGGACCACCGCCGAAGCACATCAAGTACCACGGCGCCGGAGCGCTCCCGAACGAACTCACACCGGACCGGAGAGGCTTGGGCGCCCCCTTATCTCAAGACCAGATTAATCAACAACATGCACGACAACAGGAGGAGGAGCAAGCTCGGAATGATGAGGCTCAGAAGCCAGCAGCACCTCCTCTACCATATCGAGTGAATCGGACAGGACTAGATACCGCCAACCTACCGCCACCCCCAGTCAGGCGCGTGGACTCTCCGGCAGACTCTGTGACATCTACCAGCTCAAAGCCAAAACCCAGCGTTCCACCTCGACTTCCGTCTCGGGCCAGCTCGACGCTGTCCTCGCAGCCGCCCACTCCGCCTCCCGCCTACTCCACACAGCCGTCAACCACCAAACCTCTCGAAGGATACCTGAATCAGAATGCCACTTCTAATCTCTCCCGAGCCGGTATCTCAGTGCCTGCTCTCGGCATCGAGAGTGATAGCAGTCGTTCCGGCGCTGCTTCACCACCAACTGCAGGCCCAGTTGGTCAAGCTCCAGTAAATGAGCTCCAGGCTCGCTTTTCTCAGCTGAGAACCACATCCTCTTCCCCAGCACCTCCTTCGCCAGCACGACGAGGAAGTACCTACGCAAACGAATCATCACCTGTGTCTACCACCCACGCCCGGAGTGGTTCTGCGTCGGTCAACGACTTCCGCGAGCGACATAGCGACAAGATCGATGCCGGCAAACAAAAGCTAAACGGGCTCAATGAGAAATATGGAATCTCGCAGCGGGTCAACAAGTTCTTTGATGACCAGAAGTCCCCAAGTGCTCAGGTGCCCCCGGTGCCCCCGCATCCGGTTGTACATCGTTCCTCATCGAGCGTCGACTCCCTGGGCCAAAGAAAGGCCCCGCCGCCGCCGCCTCCAAAGAAGGCGGGGATGCGATCAACGCCTGTTAATAGCACAGGCTCTGCGCCGCCGCCTGTTCCATTTAGCACTAAACCCCGCTGAGCACAGGGTGACTATCATTTTTATGTAACATTAGCCGGTTGTTATTATGCGCGAGATGCTCGCACTGCTGCACACGTACTTCAGCGAATCATGGCGATTGCTGGATATCAGTCGTTCTCTATACATTCAACTGTACATAAGGTTTTAGGCTAGAGAGAAACATGGATGACAGAAGCTGGAGTAGCCCAAGTGTAGTACTACAGGTACTAATCCGATTGAGTATAGCCAGTAAAAGAGAGGCAATGACGTCGGTGGGCCATGCTGACTCAGGTTCGAAAGAATGAATATTGCCGCTGCTCACCGCTTGCCATGGCTGCCTAATTCTGGGGGCTCGCATTATTCCTCGATGAGGTCTACTTGATGTCATTTGGTTCGAAACGGTGGTTACTGTATGAGTATGTTATTGTTCATCCGTCAATGGCTTGATTGCGGGGAGAGCGAACATGCGGGACCCTGATGTACAGTACGCCATGGATGTTGGCCACCATTGGCGTCATTATATGGTCAGAGAATTATCCAATTGAGCTGGTTGGTAAACCAAGGCTCCCTACTCGAACGAGGAGAAGCAAAGGATTCTTCTATGCAGGAACGGGCAGGTGCCTTAGGCTCTCACAGTACTATGAAGATAGCTTCCATTCTCAGCCCCTTCTCGAACTACCTACAAAAGCATCCCTTGGTGGCTGACCACAATCTCTTGCCAGGGAGTGGCCGGACCAACCCCAGAGTTCCGAATAAGGTGTGATAGCGGCGTTAATCACAGTCACAAGCATACCGGACCTCTCCAGAAATTTATTGCGCATTTGAGTCTGCCTGCCTTTGTTGGGCCGAGGCTTTGAAGGGCGACCGAATTCCCAACAAAACGCATCATGGCTCCACTTTAATGCTCTTGTCGTTGCTCCCATTTGTCCTTATCTGGGTATCCTGCTTGGCTCAGTCCGGCGACAGGTCGGAGCTGCGATGAATGGAAGTTGAATTGATCGCAGTGACTGGATAATGGATATTATTGACCTCTTGGACTGTTTCTGAGTAGTCCCAAGTTTCACCCGTTGAAAAGAGATAATTGCCTCTGCTTTCCTTCCAAGCGCCTACGACGATCTTTCTTTTATTTTTTTTTTCTTGGTTAACCTCCGTCATTCCTCTTTCTTAAATCCCTATTCTCTTTCCCTCATTGCATAACCCGAGGATTAACAGGGTTGATGCGACAAGGAAAAAATTGATCCTTTATCCGAACTCTTATCGGAGTGATTGGCGCCTGTGCTCTTGCGGTATTGCGGTATTGTATTGCGGGTGTGGTTTTCCACTAGAACTTTTTTTTTTTTTTTTTTCCAAAGCCGGCTTCCTTCCCTTTTTTGGGGTCAAGGACGTGGACTGTTGAGAAAAGCTTCCCCGTTTACCCCATTATCGGTGTCATTGGACGTGACTAGGGCATAACTATCTGCTCAATTCCTCCCTTTTGTTCACTTAGGCACTACAATATCTCCCTTTGTATTTAACTCACTACCATCGTCTGCCTCTCTATACATACCCATATACCATTGTCCGCGCCCGATTGCGTCACAATGGTCGACATCACCGTCGATGGCCAGTCGAACCCGGCTGTCATCCGGTTCGGACTCCCTCCTTCTTCTCTTCTACAATTCCCTCCCAGTGAGCTTCCTGCTACGCTGCCTGCGCCCATTACCTCCGAGCCGACCTGGTACCAGCCCTTCAACATCTCTCCCGAACTATACAACCAGCTCCTGGACGTGCGCGTTCCCATCACCATCGCCAGTGTCTACGCCGTCACTGTCATCTTGTTGAACCGGGTTAACAAGAGTCGCGGTTACAAACCCTGGGGTTTCAGTCAAACGAGGCTCTTCAAGCTCTTCGTGATCCTCCACAATGTCATCTTGGCTATCTATTCCGCATGGACCTTCGCCGGCATGATCCGCGCCTTCCGCAACTCGTGGCCCAGTCACGATGACCCCAACTACGTCGCAGCCGTCGCAGACACTCTGTGCAAGGTCAATGGCCCGCGCGGCTATGGCAATGCCGCTGTCTACAATCCTTCTGTCGAGCAGTGGACCATTCGGAACCCTGAATACAAGCTGGCTGAGACAGGCGTGCCCGATTTCACGGATGTCGGCCGCCTGTGGAACGAGGGATTGGCCTTCCTTGGATGGATCTTCTATCTGTCCAAGTTCTATGAAGTTTTGGACACCGTGATCATCCTCGCCAAGGGTAAGAAGAGCTCCACGCTGCAGACATACCACCATGCCGGTGCCATGATGTGCATGTGGGCTGGAATCCGCTATGTTGCGCCTCCCATCTGGATCTTCACCTTGGTTAACTCCGGTATTCACGCTCTCATGGTACGTAATCCAAACCCGTTTTCACAGCGTTGCCCACTTAGCGCTGACTGACACATTGCACAGTACACTTACTATACCATCACTGCTCTGCGTATCCGTGTCCCTACCGTGATCAAGAGGTCCTTGACTACTATGCAGATTACTCAGTTCATCATTGGTTCTGCCATGGCTGCGTCCTATCTCTTCATCAGTTACACCCTCCCAGCCAGCCAGGCTGCTTTCGAAGCTCCCATTTCGACTGCTCAATTTGTGGCTGCCGAAGCTGCGGAGGAGGGATTGGTGCCTTGGATCAAGAAACTGGCTTTCCGGGCCGCAGGTGCGGAGGGCCCTGCCGAGAACGTGGGAGTTCCTGACACCCCTGCTGCTGCTCCTGTGCAACCCCACCGTGTTGGTCCCATGGTCACTTGCATGGATACCACCGGACAGGGTTTCGCGATCTGGCTCAACGTTGTGTACCTCCTCCCCTTGACTTACCTCTTCGCCCGTTTCTTTGTCCGGTCTTATCTGTACCGCAAGGAGCCGGGCGCTCGCCAGCCCAGCAACATTCAGGCCGCTGAGAAGGCTGGCTTGGATGCCTTGAAGGGTGTCAGCCGCGAAATCCGCAAGGCGGTCGAGGTGAACGGAGAGACCAGCGAGAGCACCGAGGATGAGGCGCTCAACCGCGTCCAGGCGCTCCGATCGCACAACAAGTCCCAGCAGAAGCCGGCTGTCGAGAACTCGCCCATTCGCACACGTGCCACCACTGCCAAGCAGAAGGCCCGCGCTGTGTCCAGCGATGCGGATTCCGACCAGGGCTTCTCGACCGTTTCCTCTAAGAAGGGCGCCAAGAAGACCACCAAGGAGGAATTGCAGGCCCCCCCTGTTGTCGATGCCAAGGACTCCAACCCGTTCGAGGTTCTGGATCGATCTGCCTAGGTTCGGGGACTTTGAGCCCTGATGTCTCTTCGAGAAAAAACCATTTATCACAGTCCCGCTCCGAAGAATGCCTCACGAGCTAGATGGCGCAATCTCTCCGATTCAGCTTCTGTCGAGGTTATCACTCATCTCAGCTCCATTTCTTCCTTGCGGTTATCTCTTGTCAGAATTCATGCCGCTCTGAATTTCTGGACCGGCCACGCAGGCCATCGAGGATGAATCAGCGATCGCGCCCCGATCGACTCAGGCGCGATGAATCTCCGCAAGCTGCGCCAAGGCTGTATGGAAGCTGGTTCCCTGGTGGCTGCTTTCGCACTTTCCCCACGCTCAGTTGTATACTATTCCAGCCCCGTGTCTTATTTGCGATGGTGGATTGGGCTGCAGCTCTTTGCTATTCCTGTCTATAACAACTTTTGTCCTTTTGCCGTTCAATGTTTTCTTTTGGTTGGTGTACATATTGGGGGCGTCATTTGCAGGTGGGTTTGCGCTTTCTGTGTCACTGGGAGTCTCTGGGTAGGATGCGGAAAAGTGAATAGCTATTATTGATCAAATAAGCAAGATCAAATCAGAACAATGGAACCAACAAATCAGCATCAGGGTTGTCTGAGAAGGAGGGACTTTCGAAATGTACTCGTATCGTCGTGCCTCTGCTGTTTTTTAGTTGAGATGAGGGCGGTCATGTGAGGCACCGCCTACGCAGTCCTCCGTCGGTTTTGTCCAAATCCCGCTGCCTCCAGGCCGGAGTTCCCCCTCCCTCCTGTTCAACTTTCCAGTATAACTCGCTCTCAGCGCTCATGATGAGCCCATCATTGGCAATGATCCGGTCGAAGTCGGACTCAGTCTTCTGCAGCGATGCTATCGTCGTCCTCAGTCATTTGACCTGCATTGATTGCGATGGAGTGATTTCCACACAATGGGAAGGAAAATTGGAACCAGAACCGAGGCTGATCCTTCCAGATCAGGTCCACACATCATAAGACAATTTGACCAGGTCGGCAAGATGAATCATTCAATCAAGAGAGATGACCGGCCCCCTCCCCTCTTATTCGAGAAGTCGGTCTCCGGCGCAATCGCAGGCCGGGCGTGGACGATGAATGGAGGAAAAACTCCCCAGGCTAAACTTCCCCACAGCCGTCTCCCCGCCGGACTTGGGTGGCTATGACGAACCGGCGGTGGTTCAGACCCTGGTCCCTTTCCCCACATCCCTCATCTCGCCTTTTGCTCTAAAGCACGCGGCAGAGAAGCTCTGCGCCTCTTCATTTACCAGTTTGTCGACGCGCAACGGCTCTAGTGCATCGCATGAGCGACCTAATCAACTGCATATTAAATGTCCTCGCTTGGGCCCAATCGCTTACCGTCTCCGGCCTCCACCAGTGGAGTACAGTGGACAATGTCGGGTCGTTCGGTCGTTTGGTCCTCTTTCCTGTTTCCCCCAGCAGAGCTGAGCTTTTTACCAAGTTGAGCTCGCGGGCACTTTTTTTTTCTCTCTCTGCTCCGGTCTTTCGTCAGTACCGACGCCAAAAGTCAATTCCGGTGTCTAGTAGCTTCCGACCGGTTGACGATGCAAAACTTTTGGTGACGTGGGGTACCTACCTGCCTGGCTAGGGAACGGGGTATAAATTGAGGGCTCCTGGTCGCGGCCGTTCAAGGAAAATGTTTCCTCCCAGGCACATTTTTCTTTTTGCCTTGCCATTGTCTTGCCCGCGCGGACAGGTGCATGGTCTGAACCATGGCGCGATTACTCTTGCCAATATCTCTTTTGCTGGCAAACTCAGGTCTGCTGGCCACTGCTCAGAATCAGACTGCTGAGGGGTGGGAAGTCTTCAACAATGGACTGACCACCGACGTGCAATGGGATCATTACAGTTTCCATGTGAACGATCAGCGAGTCTTTGTGTTCTCTGGCGAGTTTCACTACTGGCGCATTCCCGTTCCTGGCTTGTGGAGGGATATTCTGGAGAAGATCAAAGCTGCTGGCTTCACCGGGTTCTCCATCTACACCAGCTGGGGATACCATTCCCCAAACAACCACACGGTTGACTTCTCCACCGGTGCTCACAACATCACCTCGATCTTCGATCTTGCGAAGGAGCTCGGTCTGTACATCATCGTTCGTCCCGGACCGTACGTCAACGCGGAAGCCAATGCTGGTGGGTTCCCCTTGTGGTTGACCTCCGGTGAATACGGAACCCTGCGGAACAATGATTCGCGGTATACGGATGCCTGGAAGCCATACTTCGACGAGGTTTCTCAGATCACCAGTCGCTACCAGGTCACCAATGGCCACAACACGATCTGCTACCAGATCGAGAACGAGTATGGTGACCAATGGCTTACCGACCCAAGCCAGAGGGTTCCCAATGAGACTGCAATTGATTATATGGAGCTCCTCGAGGCAAGCGCACGCGACAATGGCATCACAGTTCCCTTGACCTTCAATGACCCCAACATGAATGCAAAGTCCTGGTCCAGTGACTGGTCTGATGCTGGAGGCAATGTTGACGTTACTGGTGTTGACTCCTACCCTTCTGTAAGTGATTATCTCAGAGACTTATTTCTCTACCAGTCTGACTTGTTTAGTGCTGGTCATGCGATACTAGTGTGTGCGACTCCACCAACGGCGCATATGTTCCTTATCAGCTGGTCGAATACTATACCTACTTCCAAGAGTTCCAACCCCACATGCCCTCGTTCCTCCCCGAGTTTCAGGGCGGCTCCTACAACCCATGGGCTGGCCCCGAAGGTGGATGCGGTGACGATACCGGTGCGGACTTTGTCAACCTCTTCTACCGCTGGAACATCGCGCAGCGGGTCACCGCCATGAGCTTGTATATGCTGTACGGAGGAACCAACTGGGGTTCAATTGCTACGCCTGTGACCGCGACCAGCTATGACTACTCCGCGCCCATCTCTGAGGATCGCTCAATTGGCTCAAAGTACTACGAGACCAAGCTGCTGTCGCTGTTCACCCGCAGTGCGGGCGACTTAACCATGACGGACCTGGTTGGAAATGGAACCCAGTACACCGACAACTCCCTTATCACGACCTACGAACTCCGGAACCCTGAGACCAATGCTGCATTCTACGTGACGCGGCACGCGGATTCCACCTCGGACACGAATGAAGCTTTCAAGCTGCACCTCAACACGTCAGCTGGAAACTTGATTGTTCCCCGCAACGGAGGCAAAATCAGAATCGATGGACATCAGTCCAAGATCATCGTCACGGATTTCAACCTCGGCTCGGAGACTCTGCTGTACTCCACGGCCGAAGTGCTTACCTACTCGGTCATCGACAATGAGCCGACTCTTGTCCTCTGGGTGCCGACCGGCGAGTCTGGAGAGTTCGCCGTGAAGGGTGCCAAGTCCGGATCTGTTCTCTCGAAGTGTGCGAAATGCTCTCAGCCGACCTTCAAGCGGCAGGGAGGCAGTCTGACCGTCAGCTTCACCCAGTCTGCGGGAATGAGTGTGCTGAACATCGACAACAAGCTGCGCGTGGTGCTTCTGGATCGGACCGCAGCCTATCTCTTCTGGGCCCCTACCTTGACCGAGAATCCTTTGGCCCCTGCCAACGAGACAGGTAGGAAATCTCACTTCGGCTTATCATCTGCAGAATACTAACTTCCCGATAGTACTCATCCAAGGTCCCTACCTTGTCCGTTCGGTCAAGGAAGATGGCAACACTCTTGAGATCAAGGGTGACGCGGTCAACGCTACGGAGATTGAAGTCTTCGCTTCCACGAAGGTCAAGAGCCTGACCTGGAACGGCAAGCAGATCAAGTCGACCAAGACTGCCCACGGTAGTCTGCGAGCCTCTTTGGCAGCTCCCAAGGCTATTACTCTTCCAGCTTTGACATCCTGGAGATCGAACGACAGCTTGCCTGAGCGTAGTGTGTCATATGATGATACTGGTGCTGCCTGGGTTGGTATGTATACTCTACACCGGTGTTTAAGGCTATAGACTAACGAGATTCAAGCGGCCGACCACATGACGACCTACAACCCCCAGCCCCCGGCTACCCTTCCAGTCCTGTACGGTGATGACTACGGTAAGCACTTCAGCTTGTTACAGAACGAATATCAACTAATCACGAATACAGGTTTCCACAACGGCATCCGTCTGTTCCGCGGATACTTCAATAGTTCCGCCTCCGGAGTATTCCTCAACATTCAAGGTGGAGACGCATTGTAAGCTTTCCCACTATCCCCTCCACCCTTTAGCCCCTTCTGCCTAGAGAGAATGTAATAAGCTAATCCCCAAATAGCGGCTTCTCCGCCTGGTTGAACGGCCACTTCGTCGGCTCCTACCTCGGCAACGCTACCATCACCCAAGCCAACAAGACCATCACCTTCCCGGCCGAGTACCTCTCCTCCGACCCAAAGACCACCCCGAACGTCCTGCTCGTCGTCCACGACGACACCGGCCACGACGAGACCACCGGTGTCCTCAACCCCCGCGGCATCCTCGAAGCGCGCTTGTTGTCCAACACCACCACCCCCGAATTCTCCCACTGGCGCCTTGCCGGCACCGCGGGCGGAGAATCCAACCTCGACCCTGTCCGCGGCGTCTACAACGAAGACGGCCTCTTCGCCGAGCGTGTCGGCTGGCACCTTCCGGACTTCGACGACAGCAAGTGGACTGTTGCTTCGTCCTCGTCGTCGTCGTCATCCTTGTCGTTCACCGGCGCGACCATCAAATTCTTCCGCACCACAGTGCCCCTCCACATCCCCACGGGACTGGACGTCTCCATCTCGTTCGTCCTCGGCACCCCCGACGACGCTCCCAGCAACGCCTACCGCGCCCAGCTGTTCGTCAACGGCTACCAGTACGGCCGGTACTTCCCCTACATCGGCAACCAGGTCGTCTACCCGGTCCCCGCGGGCGTGCTGGACTACAACGGCGAGAACACCATCGCCGTGGCGGTGTGGGCGCAGACCGAGGCCGGCGCCGGGATGACTGTGGACTGGCGCGTGAACTACGTTGCGGATAGTTCGTTGAGTGTGGTCGAGCTGGAGACGGCGGACTTGCGGCCCGGGTGGACCGAGGTGCGCGAGAAGTATGCTTGAGCGAGAATGCTTGAAGCGTTTTTGTCCGGGAGGTCTAGTGTTTTTCTTGTTCCCCCCCCCCCCCCCCAGGTAGAAGGGTGATTGAATGAAGCAAACAATGTATAGCGAGCATACTTAGCTTGAATGAGCATGAAGAATGAAGAATGTGAACTGTGTATCTTGCGGCTTTGAGTGCTCGATTAGCATTCGGACAGGTAGGAGTACTGTACCGTATCTACAGCCGAGATAGCTCTTCGGCAATGACGCTCAGGTCTATTCTCGAACCGGGCAACCACAACGAGGTGCTCAAGCCAACCCCAGAGACACCATGAAACCCCCCCCCCCCCTCCTCCACCAGACAATCAGCCGATCTACAGCCCCATCCGAAGAAGGCGAAGGGGAAGAAGGTACTGTCCCCCACAAGCCCAGGGGAAAAAAAATATACGGGCACCAGATCCGGTACGCAGCCTCAAAGAAGCCCAGGGGAACCGCTACTACGAAGGTACCGCCATCCATGGACATCAGCACTACCCTGCCCCCTATCGTTGACTCTACTACCCTAGACTAGACCATAACCCTGTCACTGACTGTTCGTAACGCACAGTAGGTAGTAGGTAAGGTAGTAGGCACTAGGTAGGTAGTGACCTGTACCCCATACCCACGCAGCGTAACCTACACCTACTCTGCTTCGCTTCGCTTCACCCTTCAGAGTTGTGTATATATGTATGGATGGATGCACAGCACCAGTTTTTTTCTTTGGTCGGAATATTGATATGTACAGTACGGTGCACTACATACAACCCGTATGCGAAGGTTGGATTGTTTGTTGTGGTGGTTTTGATAATTTTCCCGGTGAGGGGGGGCGCACTCGAAGCAACTTACTTTTACTTTCTGGTCGACATGTTTTTTTTTTTTTTTTTTTTTTTTTTTTTTCGGATGGTACGGTGAGTTGAGTGGGGTCTG
>NW_020291678.1:133011-136799 GCF_003184785.1 Aspergillus japonicus CBS 114.51
TTTTACTTTCTGGTCGACATGTTTTTTTTTTTTTTCTTTTTTTTTTCTTTTCGGATGGTACGGTGAGTTGAGTGGGGTCTGGGATATCGAAATCGGGGATGGAATCGCTCGTCGACTGAGTACATACAGTACATACAGCACTATGGTATACGACCTGGTTGATTCGTCCCGGAACAACCTCTCGGAGAACCCGGCTCGGAAATTGCATGCTCGACTTTTGTATTGGACATAACGTCCTACTAGAGCAAACAAAACTTCTCAGGCGGCTGTCGACTGAATGACCCCATACATGGCACAGAAACACACGTGCTCTACCTGGCAATCCTACACCTACACTGAGCAGAGGAAAGCATGTATACAGAAAATAAATCATATGTTCTCGACTTGTTGGAATCGTAAAAACAAGTCATAGCTAAAACTAGTTCACTCTCATGATATACCTTTCTCATAACCGGCCAAAACAAAAACTATACACGTCCATGTACCTCGTCCTAGAATACAGAGACCTTAGACCAAGAATCTGAAGCCTCGGGAACTGGCCTGGCCAGGCACCTCCCCGCTGCTGATGCCTTCTCCGCGGTCGAGTTTCTTGTTCAACCGCACGAGAACGAAGCGGAGCGCCGTTGCGGCGAGAATGGCCAGGAAGGCTGTGGCGCAGTTGACGGACATTGCGGTGACTATATTCCTCATTAGGCTGTGCAAACGCAAGAAACGATGGGATTGCAAGAGACTTACCGTAACGCGGAGCATCGCTGTCCGGGTACATGTAGCTCGCGTAGATGCTACTGATGTTACTGATACAGTTGATGCCTGCCAGGGCTGCGGCACGCTTGGAGGCCGGACGAGGCAAGGTGCTCGAAATCCAGCCCAGGGCCACGACGTAGCTGGCGTAGAAGGAAGGGACCATGAGCATCATGGCCACGTAGCGCGGAGCGACGCTCGTGGTGGCGGCAGCGAGGATGAAGGCCGCCACGGAGATGTAGAGTGGTAGGGTGATGTGGAAGTAGCGCTCACCCGTCCGGTCGGCGTGCCAGGCGTTCGTGAAAGCGGTGATGACGGCCAGACAATAGGGAGGGGCGGTCAGACACAAGGTCTCGATGTTGCCGTAGTTGAGGGTCTTCACAACAGTGGGGAAGAAATTGGTGACCGAGGCAGAGGAAACAATTCCGAGAATGAGAAGCATCTAAATTCATGAGCGATGAAAAAGCAGAAGGACTATTTCGCTAGTGGGTTGACTTACCAACAGGTAGGTCTTAATGTCGGTGAAGGCCAGCTTGACACCATGCAAGAAGGTCTGCTGCTCGCTATCGACCCAATCGTCTTCGCCAATATCTTCCTCTAGACGCCAAGCAGCCAGCTGCTTCTCCTCCTCGGTGAGCCATGGAGTGGTACGTGGGAAATTGGGGAGGATGAAGACAGAGGTGAAGGCCACAACGATGGTGATGGCTCCCTCGATAATGAAAAGCCAGCGCCTAGCCAGAGTCAGACAGGGGTACATAAGCTCGCTTGAGTGTACCTACCATGACCGAAGTCCCATTTTGTGGTCCATTCCATTCGTGATGCCGGCAGCAATGAGACCGGAGAAGGCTCCCGACAGGAGAGAACCCGAGTACAGCGCGGCAGTACGGAATCCAAGTTCCTTGCGAGTATACCAGGCACTCAAAAAGTAGAGACATCCGGGCTAAAAGAGAGAGAGTCAGCAAATCCTTCATACTCTTGTGAGGGGCGGACGCATACAAAATAGGCTGCCTCCACGAAACCCAGGAAGAATCGAACGACAACCAGACCAGCATAACTTTGAGCGCCAGCGGTGCATGTCGAGATAATACCCCAGAGCAACATAGATCCCGGGAGGTAGAGGGCGGGTTTACCGATCTTGTTGAGCAGCAGATTGGACGGAACTGAGTCATCAGAACATGTCCATAAAGACGCAAAAAGAACCAAAAGAGGGGTACCTACTCTGCATCAACAAGTAACCCACAAACAGAATACTGACGCAGGTCTGATATTGCACTCCCACCAGGCCCAAGTCTTCCTCGAGACCGGCCAATTTGGCAGCCGCCTACTAGGTGATCAGCAACGAGAATCGAAAGAAGGGGGCCACGGGTCACATACAATATTGTTTCGGTCCAGGTAATTCAGGATATACATGATGATAAGCATCGGCAACAGACGCAGATCGATCTTGCGGACCAGAGCGCGTTCGGCTCTCTGACGCTCCTCGGGCGACAGGCTGGCGACATAGGCCGGGGCTTCTTTACGAGGATTGGGCTTGTCGGCGTTGGCTACTGCATTGGGGACGATTTCGACGTTGTCGACATGGCTCTTGTCGATGTCCCGTTCGGGATCGTAAGAGGTCCTGGGCGACATATTGCGTCTCCTAGTTCGAGGAACAGGGTCTATAGATTGACCTCCAGAAGCGATGAATGAATGACCCGGATACCAAAGAACAGTGTCACTCAGTGAAAGAGGAGAGGAAGGAGTATCAAGAAGAGAGAAAGGAAGAGAATAAGAAGGAGGAGGAGGAGGAGGAGGAAAGAAAAGGAAGGGGTTGAGAGAGCAGACAGAGCAGCCAAGTCGGGATCAGGAACCTTTTTGTGTGCAGGACATGGTGGGAGCCGAAGAAGCGGGCAGCAAAACCGGGATTTTTGGGGTCACCCCAGACTGATGGAATGGAGGGTCGGGGAAAAAAGAGGGTCTGGGGGACGGGCTGGAGACATGCCACACCGAATCGGGATCGATCCTGGGGGAAGACACTGGGCGTGGGGGTTACCGAAGAGATTCCGACAAAGGAGGAGAGTTCTGGCATTGCTCATGTCAAGGATAATGATGACGATGATGCAGCAGTGGTTCAAGGTTGGTTGTCCGTTGGTTGTATGGAGACGGGAAGATGAAAAGAGGCAAAGACGAAGCCGAAAGGGAAAAAGCGGAGAGAACGTGGGGGTGGCCGACCTTGCAACTGTTTGCATTCTTTCCTCCCGCTTGGAGAGGGAAAGTAGGCTCGGGTTACCTGATCTACTATTAATACTACTATACACAAGTGTGAATAAACCAATTCATACGCAGTGCTTCCAGAAACTAGGTACATATTCTACATCTTCAACAAATCAACTAACCAACATAAACACACCACATCCCCTTCCATCTCCCCTTATCTACCCCGCGCACCCAACCAGGCCGAAACAAAACTCGGGAGAGAAACTCGGCTTCCAACCCAATGCGACCATCAGCCCATGGTTGTATCTTGCGCCGGCGGGCTGGACCGTCCGTCCGTCCATCAATGAGAAAAAAAGGACCTGACGCGGGTGTCACCGGAGGCAAAATTTCTATTCCCCTTGGGAAGAAAGCTGACGAGAAACAATGGGATCGAATCAGACCGACTGATTGATTGACTGACAGTGGTGACCACGGGACCGATCCCGATCCACCTTGGTATCCCGACGCCTCCACTGCCATCACCATCACCACCGCGACCACCATCGTCGTCACCTCCACGCTCGGCAAATATCAAAGGCAATTAAGCGAGCGGACACTCGTCAAGGTGCGGATATGAGCGTGGTAGTGGCTGCGGATCCGAGAATTGCGGAGAGCGAGTCGGTGGGTGCAGTGGGAGCAGTGGGAACATTGGGAGAGAAAGCCGTAGGCGGCGGATGGGCCCCAGTCCAGTCCAGTGGAAGCGGGGGAAGAAAGATGCCGATTTTCGGGTTTTTCCCCAGAAGAAGGATGGATGCATTTGAAATTTGAAAGGAAAGCGTGGGGGTTGCTTTCATCTCCCCCCCCCCCCCCCC